>NC_140945.1:30792541-31055041 GCF_014529385.1 Adiantum capillus-veneris
AAGCTCTCTCCAGTTGGGACATGTGGAGAGGGATCTTTTTTTTATATTTTTGCTTCTGCAAGGAAAAATCAGAAAAAAGATCCCTAAAAGCTTCCTCAAAAAGCTCTCTCCATCCCCATCCCCCCATTTATCCTACGAGATGTCACTATCACTCGTCTCACTAGCAATGACATAAACATGAAGGTTACTCTCTTGGTCCTTTTTTTCCTCTTCTCCTAATTCTGCAGCTTGTGCTTCTCCCTTCTTGAATCTGCTATATTGCTAAACTAATTCCTTGTTGGACATTTAAAAGATGGATGTCCTTTTTTCCAAAGTGCATGCAATATTTTCTCTTGAAATAGTCCCTTGGGAAATGCTTCACTCATTGCAACTTTTTGTATTGAATGAAGATGATGCATGACTAGATGAAGATGTTATGGCTGAATAATTTGATTGTGTCTCTATCTTTCGTTTCTTCTCCTCTGCCTGCAATGAGTTCACCACATCTTGCAGGTGGAGAGTTGAGTCCTTTTCTTTTAGGATGGCGACTAAGTTGTCATTAGAAGAGGGTATTGCTTTGTGAAAGCACATCCATTATATAAAAAAAGCATCTCAACTTCTATATATATGAGTTTTGTCACAATGCTTTGGAGTCGATTTACAAGGGTAGCTATGTCTTCATTAGGTTCCATTACAAATTTGTAAAGCACTTTAAGGTAGCCTTACTCTTATTTCTTTTAGACCCAAAGTTCTTCTCTAGTGGTTGTCACGTAATGAAGCATAATAATTCCTAGTGCTTGTTCATATTTCACTAACTTTTGTGCACTCATAGCTCTAGTTTGGTGTTGTTAATGGATGAACAATTATTACGGGATTTCACAAATTACCATAACCTTTTCTTCATTAGGTAATTCCTTAGTTTATGTTGCCATGCAGGGAATCCAATATTATTAAATATCTCAATTTCCTTCTCACTCTCCAAGGCAGTGTCTAACTATCTCACACAAGCGCAATCAGAAGGTCAACTACGTAAATGATAATGATAACTTACATTGCATGGATATATGGGAAATGCATCCATGAAGGTGGCCATTAAGATGTGTATGGGAACACATCTTTGGCTAAAAATAAAACTAGTGACTTATGTGGAGTGGTCCCTTAGAAGAGTATGGCACACATGCTTCACGACCAAGTCACAAGGAGCTAGCCTTCAGAGAAAGGACCAAACACTCAATTCTATTTGATGTCTTTTGTCGTCCATTTGTTGACCCCAAGAAAGGGCATGGCTTCTTTGAGAAACTTTACTATTGGACCTTTAAGGGAATTCAAATTGATTTACAACCAATGTAAAGTCTGATCGATGTGCCCTTCCAAAATTAGATGACCTTGAATTCCCATCTATTGAGGTGAAGAACTTGCTATGTATAGGCTATCCAACAAGAAAGGGAAGCCCAAAATAAATGCTTATAATGTTTACCTAGTAGGGTTCACACACATAGATACACCGGATTTTTGCCAAGTAATTAGAGATAGTTAATGACATGCAAATGAAGGATATTAGGGCCCATGTGAAAAACTATTATAGTGAAGTGTTTACACACAAGTGGAGAGAGAATAGTTGGAAATGTAGAATAGGGAAAAACACGTACATCAAGGGAGAAGGAGGTACATGAATTCAAATCAATTGACCCAGTTAGAATTCCATAAATAAGAACCATCGGGATTGGATTTACCCAACCAATGACTTAACTAGAGTGTGATTGGAGGAATATCTGAAAAGCTTATTGAACTTTTCATGGGAGGGTGATAATTGGAAACCTAGATCCACTATGCCTTCCTAACATCCTCTAATCACAAGGCAACTAGACAAGAAGGGTAGTTGCTCATTGGTATTGCAAAGAGCATGCCCAAGCTCCACTAGTATGACGATTAAGGAGTAAGTGATAATTAAATTAGGCTACCATGATTAATGACTTGTGATCATTAGGAGATATTCTTTACCTTGTAGGGTCTGATACTAATTGTGAGAATCTACAATGGATCAATTAGACTAGCATTCATGATTAAGAAAGTACTCGATTGACACAATCGAGTGGAAACAACCTGAAACTAACTTTTGAGTAGATGAACCGAGTGTGTACAATGAAGTGCTCTTTGAATAATAGGTCAAGAGTATCGAGGCTAAGCACAAGATGGTAAGAGGGGTGAAGTATGGACTCCTACAAAGGTGGGGTAAACCCTATAATTGAAGGGGTGCATATGACTCCTTGTATAAGTATGACGCACATAAAATGTACATGACTCCACATGACTAGCATATGATAAAAGGTATGATTGGACAAGTGTACACACACAAAGATAAAATAAATTACTCAAGGTGGGGTTCTTACATAGATGTTAACGCGTAGGACAAAGCCCGTGACACCCCTGTAGAGATTTCCTCTCTCTCTCTCTCTCTCTCTCTCTCTCTCTCTCTCTCTCTCTTCAAAATACAGCCGTTGAATTGATGCTAAGGTTGCCATGTTGGTGGTAAGCTTATGATGTTTTATACGTCTATAACTCTACTTATTAGCAAAAATAAATGAATGATAGAGGGTGAAAACCCCGCCTCCAAATGATGAGTAGAGTTAGACATTTTTATTATTGTTAGAACACTTATTATCATTCATGTGAAATGCAAACTTGGGAAAGATCACTCTTTTTGTTCCTCGGATGTCAAAACAGGTAAGAATGAGTGCAAAACTTTTGTGAAGGACTTTGACAACGTTGCGAAGTGAGTGGGAAAAGATGTTGTCCCATCTGTTGCTAGTCACTGCTATCCTTGCATGAAAGAAGTTGCACTCAAATTTACTGGGTTATTTGACAAGGTATCCAACCAAGGGACTAACAACAATGCTGGGCAAGGAAGGGGAGAAGGAGAGACACATGTTGCACAACCGCTCACAAAAAAAATTTCTATAAATGTGAGCCAAGAAATGGGACCAGGTTATTGTAAAAAAATCAAAATGAAGCATTAACAATCCTTTGATAATGCCATTTCACAACTTTAGATTTACGATGACTACTTTACTGCCACATGAACAAGGGGTTGGGATCTAGGGCCCTTACTAACATTGAGTGCCATCGCGTAATGCTGGCAATAATTAGAGATCATAAATCTCGTGTATTTGAGATTACTTCTTATTGAAGCAATTTTGGGAGTCGTACCCCGAGATTGCAAGGAGATTGCTTAGCCCTCACGACATGTGAAATTCTTTTGTCACCGAGTCTCCATCATAGATCTACATGAATTTGATGGGCACTTGTGATGCCTATGGTAGACCTGTGGTTCTTACTGTTGAGGAGTATGATGCCCTTTGTCATATTACTATTTGCAAGGATTGACACTTGGTTTACTAGAGGCACTCATAGAGGGCACTTCCATTGTTAAGTAGAAGAAGAAGAGAAGAGGTGATGGCAGTGCAATTCATTAGTCCGTTAATATTGGAGATGGGATTGTATAAAGCAAATTAGATGTATGTACCCTCCAACCATGCAAAAATTGGTGGGGTGGACTCTTTTTCAGAAATTTCAAGCCATGCAACAGATTGGTGGGTTGGACTCTTCTCTAGAAATCTCAAGATCAAAGTTGACAAGACGTGGAAGGTGCTGTAGGTTACTTGTTCCTTATTTTGTGGCAAGTAGCCATCCTTCAAGAAGTAGATTCTTGTGAGCAAAGCATTTTCTTTGGCTACCTTGTGATTGGAGAAGGGAATGAATAAGAAAACAAGTTTCTTTTCCATATAGGGTATTGTCCTACATATTCAAGAGATCCATCTCTTTAGCTTTAACTTAACACTGATGTCTTGAGGGCTGTCATGATCAAAGATATGATGGAAGCGGCTAAACTTGGCTCGAAAGGAGGTAAATAGAGAGGGGTGGAGTTCCATAACAAACTATTAGCCCCGTCATGGTCTACCCTTAGACTGGGGGGTAGCTCAGGAGAATTGGTAATAGGGCAGCAAGAGTCTTAAAGTGGGGGGAAGAAACCAGATACTTCAAGAACTCCCTTTTGCATTGGTTCCCCTGGTTGTCCAAAGTTGTAGATCCGCCACAAATTACCTATTGGATAGAGACAGCCATGAAACTGAATAACAAGGGTTTGAATCGAATTGGGCACTTCTGGGACAATGACAACGAGAGTTGGAAAACCATTGATCTTCTGGTTGCCTACCAACTTAATAGCTTGGAGGTCTTGCTTGTCCACAGAGTGATGAAAGAGCTTGACAATATAGTGATGCCGATATGTGACTCGGAGTTTGATTGGAATGCCTGGAAATGGCCTGAAAGCAGTCTCTTATGGAAACCCCATCCTAAAGACATTTGTCATACAATGATGCATAAGAAGAATTGGTCTAGCCCCCTTAACAAGATATGGAAAAAATAATGGCCAGAGGAAAGGTGGGAGCAAGTAATAGAGAACATCTGGAAACCTAAGGTTCCACAGCACATGAAGGTATTTTTATGGAAGGTAATCTGGGGTGCTCTACTGACGGGGGTGAAGATTCAGGAGAGAGGGATTGGGTCAGATCGATGCTTGGGGTGCATGCTCGCTAGTGAAGATCTAGCTCACCTCTTTATGGATTGCCCAACTATCAAAGGCCTAGCAGGGAAAATATGCAAGTGGGTCCAAAGAACATGGAAAATTGGTTTCTTCAAGACTGATCTATTCCATGGAGGGAAGAATTCAGGTAGTCCTGCCCTCCTCATCAACACTCAAATCGTCCGATACTTCTTCTTACATAATGTATGGAAGACAAGGAACCGCCGTGTGTTTGAAGGAGGTTTCGAGGTGGCAAGCTTCGCAAAAATTATACAAGAAAACAAAGTGCTAATATGGACACTCGGACGCAAGCAACACTCGGAGGATTGGTCTAGGATTACTTGTGCCTTGTTGTCAGCAGTTGGCATGCCTAAAACGGGGGGAAAATACTAGCCATCGATAATTAAAAGATATCAGAAGAACATGACAATGGACTTTGTGTATCAAGGATAAGGGGGCGGGTTGGTAGGGGTGGCTGCCCTGATAGCCGTTGTGATTTTGGTCCCTGTATGATGTCATGGCTCAACACGAGCATGACAAGACCTTGTAATTTTTAAGGTTGATCAATATAATTCACTCACAATTGTGAGTTTTGCTATTAAAAATAAAATAAAATTGGTGTCTTGAACGTTGTTATCATAAATTTTTATGTGGCAATAAAAGCTACATCTAAAAGTGACTCTAGAAAAGAATTTTCTTATGCCACCATAGTTTCCCACCATAGTCTAAAAAAAACTATGTCTAATAATATTTGAGAAAATTACCAAAATAACCCTGAAATTTGTGGAAATTCCCAAAATATCCCTCAAATTTCAAAAATCTCCAATATAGCCTTCTGTCATTTTTGGATGGAATACCCCAATTTTGCATATTCTAGTTTTTGACAATAGTAGAACTATCTTTAAGTGTCTTAATGCAAAACTATTTATCGTTGAGCTCACAAGTAGAGGCATTTGTGTATAAAAATAATGAACAATTTCATCTTGAGAGCCCGCAATAGCATACTCGTTCTATTATCTTCAATTGAGGGAGAACCAATCTTCCTATGTTGTATTTGCAAATGTTTGTGAGGTTAACGAAGGGTAATTTGGGAATTTTGGAAAAATGAAGGGTAGTTTGGGAATTTTTGGCGGTGAAAAGGGAGTTTCTAAACTTTGAGGGTTATTTCGAAGATTTCCTCAAATGTTAAGGGGTGTTTTTTGTAGTTTCCCCTATCATTGATTAGTTTGATTAGTTACTTGGTAAGATTTTCATGCCAACAATTATGAGTAGGTGATACAGTTTCTAAAAAGAAATCAGCAGGAGAATCACTTGAGATGCGAATTAGCATGCGAATCGCTAGAGATGCGACGGCCCATACGTGCGCGGTGGTGGCGGCAACAAGACGATGGGCAAGCAGTGGTAGCAACATGGGCCTTCAACAACATCATGAGCTGATGAAATAAATTTTCTATTTGTAGAGGGTCATTCCTCACATAGGATGAGGGTTTGGGTCAAATGGTTAGCAAGAGAGTGGATGGGGGGAACTCCGGGTTGTGTGATCGAATCCTTTTGCCCAAACCATTTTATATCCCAAGTTGCCTTTGAATGAGGAAAGTGAGGAATCTGCAAAGATTCCAAGCAATATAATTACAGAAGAGCGAGCAGCTACAACTACAGCTACTGTAGCTACTAGGTGCTGTGAGTAGGGGGTACTCTACCAGCTGGAGGAAATTCCTCTAAAAACGAGAATCAATTGATACAACCTATTAAAAACAAGGTGAGGAAACACGAAGGCCTGCTAAGTTAAGGGGAGGATGCGATTTATGGAGAGTAAGTTTCAATGAGTGCTTAGAATCACATGGAATTTTTGTTGTGTTTTAATATAAAATTATATTATCCATTATACATACATAACCACAAATGGTTTACCAAATGCCCCTCTAATTTGTGAAAATTTCCAAAATACTCCTCAAATTTCAAAAATTTCAAAAATACCTCTGGTCGTGAGTTTAAATATCTCCAAAGATTAAAAAAAAAATATGGCTTTTCATAAGAAGATTGATTATCTATCTATATAAGATGCTAAAACTAAAAGTTAAGTTGGTTACGTAGGCTTTGGAGATATATTGCTTCATTATTTTTAGACATAATTGCCTTTTTGTGAGGTAATTTGTGACAAATTACATGCTAATCATTCAAAAACGGATCTCAATTGTCAAAAAGAAAGAAATAAATATTAAAATATTGAATAATTTAACCAAAATAAATACGAGGGTATTTTGAAATATTTTAAAACTTGAGAGATATTTTAAAAATTTTCATAAATTAGAGGGATATTTTGATAGTTTATCAAAAGAATAAAGTGAAAGGTGCACATTGCACATTATCGTTTGAAACCAAAATAAATTAAAAACGATAAAATAAAAAGTCATAATAAATAAAATAAAATAAAAAATATTTTAATATATTTATTAAAATAGATTAAAAAAACATAGAAAATAATCAAACAATTTAAAGAAGTAAATTTTTGTAAGGTCCTTAAATGAAAGGACTCTTTATAAATCAAAATATTAAAAAACAAATATTGAATCAATACTTCACATTGTGGATTAAACTCTTTTGAATACACTATTTATTCCTTTGTTAACCATCAAAACATGAATGCAGCTTTGACAAATAACATTTGAAAGGAAATGATATTTTTTTCTTGCAAGACATATCTCACAACTAGAATTGATCGACCTTCATCCATATGGATACGGATACTAAAGTCTTAAGCAGGCCAAAAAAAACGCAGCAACGTCCAACAAACAACTCTCAGCAATTCTACGAGTTACGCGACTTCTGAGGGCTAGACTGCAGCGCAACAAGAGGTCTCTCTCTCTCTCTCTCTCTCTCTCTCTCTCTGTGTCCGTTGTCGAAGCTCTCGCACGGTGGTTTTGTAGTGAAGGGTGTCAGAAAACTTCATATAACATGCCCCCCCCCTTCCAAAGATTGGCGTCCCTTTCGGTAATTATTTTTGTATTAATCTTCGAGCAAAGTGCAACTGAGCCCGCAGGTGCTCGCTCTCAGACTCTGCGTCTAAATGCTCTGAGAAGTGAGTCCCTAAGGCTGCTTATAAACATTACAAAGGGTTGCTAAAGGCAGAGCCCCAAAAAGCATCTAAAATTAAAAGCAAGAATCTCCAAAAGCTGCCAACAAAAATTGTCAGCGTGATTTGCGGAATATCCATACGCTGTTAGCGCAAAAAGCGGGATTTTGTACGCTGTTGCTACATCAGCACAGTCAACACGTTTTGCGGAGACATGTACAACCACGTCAGCCTCGCAGCGCATTTTCCGGATGGCTGCCACATCAGCATGCTGTGTGTATGTCCAGGTGGCTCTGCCACGTCACCAATTTAAGACATATCCCCCTCTTGAAAGAATTGTAACGCCCTCGTTACGCTTGCAAAACAGACAGAGGCCATAAACTGTCTTAGTAGACATTGACTGTTAGTACCGACGCATTGGACATGACACATCTAGCACCTGTACAAAACGACAGTCACATCACAGGACAAATCATAGACAAATTCATTCCAAATCTCAGACCATAACTATCGGCAACGTATTTAGTAATCGCATCTAAATCCATTCCGGACCTCACCGATCTACGATTAACTAATCCTTATTGCGATCATGTCTATAGAGATTTATGAGACTGAAATACTGCAGTCATTTTGTCTTTTAGTTCCTGCACTCAAACAAATCAAATGAGAGAGTACAAATCAATCATATTCGTTTTCGGGAATTCCTGTCATAAAGTCATACAGGAGATTACTTGTCAGCCCATTAGTATCTCTGAAACCCAATGGGGACATCAATGGTTTTATTCAAAATCAGGGTAATTTGTTGACAAAGGAGCTGAGTAACTCCCCTCTTGTGAAAACCCACTGCACTAGATTTACCCTCACTGAATTCGGGGTTTTATTGGAGTAGACTATGCTAAATCGAATGGGTCAAGGTAAAGTTTCAAAATCTGAGGAGTATTTGCTAGGTCCTCCTCCTCCATCCACTTCGCATTCAATGCAAGATAGTTCTTGAATTTAACCAAGAATCGCCTAATCACTTTACCTTTTATCTTTTTGTCCTTGTGTGCCACAATGTGTTCTGGAACGAGTATCTCCTCGCTTTTCTCCACTTCGGGTTGCTTATCAGGCTCCCCATCGACGGGCACATCGCCTTTAAAAGGCTTCAGTAGACTCACAAAAAATGCATTGTGAATCTTCCAAGTATCGGGCAACTTGAGTCTAAAGGAGACATCATTTATCTTTTCTTTTATCTGGAAAGGGCCATAATACCTCATGCTAAGCTTTGGAAAAAACCGCTCCTTTCCTTTTCGTTTTCTTAGGCGTGCCTTCTCAAAACGTAAGAGCACCCAATCGTCTTCCTTTAATTTCAAATCTCGTTGATGTCAATCTACTGCCTTCTTATATCGTTCTTGAGATTTCGCTAAAGCCTCCCGGACCTTGGCAAAAGCAGTGTCCAAGTCCCTCGTGTATTGGTTGGCTTCAAAAATCTTATCTTTAGTGCTAAGGAAGGGTGGAACCTTGAGAGCACCTTCAATGATCTCAAATGGCGCCTTCCCCATCGAAGAGTGGATCGTGTTATTGTAGGCAAATTCCACCAAGGGCAATTTTTTTTTCCATTAAGTCTTTTGATGAGAAATGTAAGACTAAAATAAATCCAGAACAATTGAATTTGCTACCTCGGATTGCCCATCTGTTTGCGGGTGGAATGATGATGAGAAATGCAACTGTGTGTCAATGTTCTCCCAAATAGCTCTCCAAAACAAACTCGTGAATTGGGGATCTCTGTCGGAGACTAGAGTCTCAGGCATGCCATGTAGACGGAAAATGTGTGCAATGAACAGTCTCGCTAAATGATTCGGCTTGACTGTTTTCTTTACTGGAATAAAGTGAGCTTGATTGCTAAATCTGTTGATGACAGTCCAAATGCCATCATGCCCACTCTGTCTCTTTGGGAGATCAAAAATGAAATCCATTGCAATACTTTCCCAGGGGCGGGTGGGAATGGGTAAAGGTTGGAGTAATCCCTATGCCTTATGCCTGTCAAACTTGACCTTCTGGCATACTAAATAACTGCGAACAAAGTCGTCCACATCTTTCTTGAGTCTCGGCCAAAAGAAGTAACGCTCCACACCTTTCAAGGTGGTGTTGATGCCGCGGTGACCCGTAAAAGGTGGACAATGGCACTCAGCCAAAACCTTTTCCCTCAACGGTTGTGTGACGCACAACATCGTTTTCTTCATCAAGTAGCCATCCCGTATGGAATATCCCGCTACTACCTCCCCATTCTGTATTCGAGTGAATACATCGGAAAAATCCGGATTTGTGGCGTACCGATCAACCATGTCCTCGAAACTTCTATGATGAATTGCAGAAATAGCCAAGACTAAGAGCTTTCACCGCATCTGCTTTTATGAAAGCTGCTTTTGTGACAAGAAGTAGCGTAAACTTTGATGATCAGTAAAGACCGTGAAATCGGCTCCGAGTAGGTAATGTCGCCACTGAGTAAGAGCATGGATCACTGCCAAAAGCTCTTTCTCATAAATCTGTGCTGTCAATTCTGGCCTTGAAAACAATCAGCTTTCATAGGCAAGACATGGCCTTCTTGCATTAAGTCACAATATACTTCGAATGACTTTTGCAAGTCCGACAAAGTCAACACTGGTCCAGTAGTCAGTTTTTCTTTAAGTGTCTAAACGGCAGTCGGTCCCCATGACAAAGGGACTCCTTTCTGAGTCAAAATGTGCAAAGGGGAAGCTACCTCTGCAAACTTTCGAATGAACCGCCGGTAGTAAGAACACAAGCCCAAGAAGCTTCTAACTTCATGAACATTCTTCAAATTTGGCCAATCACGTAAAGTCTCAATCCTTCCGGGTCCATGTGTACTCCTGTTGCTGAGATGATGTGTCCCAAAAAGTGTATCTCCAGCAAGAAAAAATTCACTCTTTTTGGCATTGATAACTAATTTGTGATCCCGCTATGCCTGAAAGACCTATAGAAGATGGTGTCGATGTCTTGCTTCATCCTTGGAGAAGACTATAATGTCATCAAAGAAAGTGCTGACACAAGATCGATACTCTCATAAAATCCTATCCATCATTCGGTTAAAAGTTATTGGAGCATTGGTAAGGCCAAAAGGCATCACTAAAAATTCATATAAACCGAAGCTCGTCCGAAAGGCTGAGTGATTTTGATCTGATGATATCCGCTTCTCAAATCAATCCTGTTGAAACAAGAGGATCCCTGAAGTCGGTCAAGAATATCATCGATCCTTGGAATCGAAAATCTGTTTTTGATAGTGATTTTATTGAGAGCTCTGCAATCAATGCACATTCTCCAAGATCCATCTTTCTTTAATACCAACAACACTGTAGAGCAGTAGGGTGAAGTACTCGGCTGGATAAGACCCTTTTCCAGGAGGTCTTTCAGTTGGTTTATGATCTCTTCATTCTGGGCTCGGCTAACACGGTAAGGTGGCCGGTTCGGTGGTGTGCTTCCAGGAATCAGATCAATGGTGTGATCCTCAAGACGAGATAGGGGTAACTCGCCTGGCAGGCCCTCAGAGAAACAATCAGTATGTGTGTGGAGAAAATCTTGGTGTTCTTTATCAAGTTCAGACATGTTCGTTCTGTGTTCATCATTGAACTCTTTCAAGTAGATCGAGTAAACAAAGAGACTGGATTTCATTAATTTGAAAATGGCCGAAGCCGATACAATAAGGACGGACTCACCCTTTAGTTTTACATCAAGTACAATTGTTCCGTGCTTTTCATTAGTCAAAGTCGCTTTCTTAGCCCGATAGTCGACCACAGCGTTGTTCTTATGGTACCAAGGGACTCCTAGGAGGACGTCATAGTCTTCCAAAGGCATGATGTAGAAGTCCTCGTGCCCTAAATACCCCTAACATTGTAACAAACTTGGGCACCCCAAGTCTAGATTCTACCGCGACACAGCAGAGATTCACTTTAAAACAATTCACAAAAGAAGACACGGCCTTGTGTAGTTCCGTGCCAAGTGTCACAAAGTGATGACGTGGCGGACAACAGAAACCCTAATTTTTGCCAGAAACCCTAAATTCCTTCAAACCCTAATTTTTGCCAAAAACCCTAATTTCCGAAATTCGCGGAGGCTTTAAAAAAAAAAAAAAAAGGAAAATGATGAGTGACGCAAATTTTGTTTTTTTTATAAAAAAAGAGAAAAGACTCTCTGAGAGAGAGAGAGAACTGATGCTTTTTTATTTTAAAAGCTTTTGGGGCTCTGCTTTTGGGCATCCCTTGTATCTTTAAATTAGCGGTGAGGGCCTCACTTCTCAGAGCATCTGGACGCAGAGTCTGAGAGTGAAACCCTAGCCACACTCTTGTACTTTGATCTGATTAATATAAAAAGAAATACCGAAAGGGGCACCAGTCTTTGGGGCCAATATCTCTAGGCACGGAACTCTGCCGGGCCAGTGCAAATCTATTGTGATCTGTGAATTGTTTTGAAGTGGTTATTTGGTGCTGTTGCGGTTGATTCTTGACTTGGAGTGTCCAAGTCTGTTACAGTGGTCTCAGAGCACGGCCGATTTCTCTTCTACAGGAAATCCGATCCCCGATTTTTTTTTTTCCGCGGCACCTTTGGCTTCAAGCAATGATCAGTCGACTCCCTCTGCATCTGGAGATGGGGGCTTGGATCACAACGAAGATTCAAACAGAGAGTATGGCCCGCCTAGGCCTACTCAGGCGGAGTAGCAAGAGATGGAGCGTCGTCAATTAATTGGTGATGCAACAAAGATGATGCTCAATTTTGCCAAGGAACCGAAGATGGCAAAATATATGAACCAGACCTCTTTGGAAGAGGTACAGATGGAGTGGCAAAGACCCAAAACACCACTCCCGAAACCCGCTGTTTCTTCTGCCTCCAAGAAAATATACGGAGAAGGAACTGGAGAACGTGGTTGATGCATGGATTGCTCAGCTTTTTGACGTGCAAAAGAAAGGCAAAAAAGCACGGCAAAAAGCAGAAGAAAGACACTGACTTCCCGGGATATTTGGGTCGTCGGTCGACATTTGACAAGGCAAAGAAACAGAAGAAGCGTGTTCGATTTGAAGGAGTACCCAGTTCTTCTTCTTCTGATAGTTCTTCTAGCTCCTCGGATTCGAGCGAAGAAGACAAAAAAGGTAAAAAGCGAAGCAAGAAACAAAGCTTCGAAAAGGGCAAGAAAAAAGGCAAAGAAGGCTACATCTCGCCCAGAGACTGACAGTTCTACTGAGGACTCGTCTACAGACAGCTCAGATTCCGATGACAGAAAGTTTTATGCGAACAAGAAGAATTTTTACAAAGCCAACCAGTTGACTTTCTCGAAGATAAAAGCAAGAAAGTCCGAGAGTTTAAGGAAGGTGGCCACTCGATCAAGTTTGATACTTTTTCAGGATACTCAGATGCTTTGAAGGCTTTGTCTTTTATACAGCAGTTTGACATCGCTTTCGCGGGAGGACGCTATTCAGAGCACTCCAAGATTCGGAGAGCTACCTCTTACCTTAAGGGGAATGCTCGTACTTGGTGGTCCGCGCTTCTTTTAACAAGAGTGCGCCAGTTAAATGGCTGAAATTTAAGAAGCTTTTTATTTCTTCTTGGTTGACGCAAGAATATGAACGAGATATACGAGCTGCTTGGAACCATCTTCGGATGACCAAGAAAGATACAATCAATGCTTATTGTGAAAGATTCTGGAGCTCTTTTCTACCCGCCTCTTTATTCAAGAAGATCTCGTTCAGAGAACAGATTGAGCGGTTTACCTTGGGGGTCTACCTACAGAGATCCGAGATCACTGCTTGGAACAGAAGTCAACTTCTATCTAGGAGTTGATGAGTCATGCGAAGCGGGGCTTTGCCATTCACTCTGGCAGTCTGACCTACCCCACAGATGAGGCCATGACACAACGAGCCGAACAGACTTCTGGGAATAAAAGTAGAAAGAAAAAGAGCAACCCAGAGAAAAAGGATGCACGACCCAAGCTTACTCGTGAGGAGAGAGCTCGCTTCATCAGAGAGAGGAAGTGCTTTGGATGCGGGGAACAGGGACATATCTCCGCGAAGTGCCCTAATAAGGCACAGAAAGAACAAAATGATAAAGACGACAACAAGTCTGAGAGTTCGAGAGCAGCTGAGGAATGTGGCAGAAAAGGCAGATAGAAAAGCAGAACTGGTACCACATGGCGTGGGACCTGCACCGAATCTAATGAATGAAAGTACAAACTTTGCCGCTTTTGGGGCAAAGTGAAGGATCAGGAAGCTCTTTTGAAGGAGCCAAGGCCAACATCTTTTCACTTGGAATTGGTGGCTCGATTTGGAATTACACCCGACAGAGTGACGCCACGGGCGGAGGTAGTTCGACTGGCACCCGGATGGGATGTTGCCATTACACCGAGCATTGGCAAACTTCGTTTGCAATGACAGGGGTGTTCAGGGCACGCGAGTGACGTTCTACTCAGGATCCCTTGGTACCACAAGAACTATGCCGTGGTTGACTACCGGGCCGAGAAAGCGACTTTGATAAATGAAGGGCTTAGAGATTGTACTTGATGAACTTAAGTTTCTTACTCATTCTTTTGGGAGAGAACTGAACGCTGGATAAAGGTTGAATATGTTTTGACCTGATCAAAAGAACGCCAAGATTTTTCTCCACACTCATGCCGATTGCTTTTCAGAGGGCCTGAAGATCAAACCATTGATCTGATACCTGGAAGCACGCCACCGAATCGGCCACCTTACCGTGTGAGCCGAGTACAAAATGAAAAGATTATGAACCCAGTGAAAGACCTCTTGGAAAAGGGTCTTGTCCAGCCTAGTACTTCACCGTATTGCTCTCCAGTGTTGTTGGTTTTGAAGAAAGACAGATCTTGGAGAATGTGCATCGATTATAGCACTCTCAACGAAATCACCATCAAGAACAGATTTCCGATTTCTAGGATCGATGATATACTCGACAGGTTGCAAGGATCCTCGTGCTTTAGCAGGATTGACTTGAAGAGTGGATATCATCAGATCAGGATAGCGCCAGGAGATGTCTACAAGACCGCTTTTCGGATGACTTTTGGGTTATTTGAGTTTTTGGTGATGCCTTCTGGCTTAACCAATGCTCCTGCGACATTTAACCGGATGCCTTCTGGTGATGCCTTCTGGCTTAACCAATGCTCCTGCGACATTTAACTGGATGGACAGGATTTTTCGAGAGTACAGGCTATTTGTTGGCATTTTCTTTGACGACATCATTGTTTTCTCCAAGAATGAGGCAGAACACAGAGATCATCTGCTTCAAGTCTTTCAGGCATTACGAGATCACACATTATTGATTAATGCAAAGAAAAGTGAATTTTTCCTACCATAGACACTTTTTGGGACACATTGTGTCAGCAGCAGGAGTGCAAATAGACCCGGCCAAGATAGAGACTATCTGTGATTGGCCCGATGTGAGGAATGTCCATGAAGTTAGAAGCTTCTTGGGACTGTGTTCGCACTACAGGCGGTTCATACGAAAGTTTGCAGAGGTTGCTTCCCCTTTGCATACCTTGACACAGAAAGGAGTACCTTTTTCGTGGGGACCCACAGAGGTGACTGCCTTTCGGCATTGAAAGAGAAATTGACTACGGGACCTATTTTGACTTTGCCGGACTTGCAGAAGTCATTTGAAGTATATTGTGATGCTTGTGGTCGTAGTCTGGGTGCGGTCTTGATGCAAGAAGGCCATGTCATAGCTTACGAGAGCCGTTTGTTCTCTAGGCCGGAGATGACAGCACAGATTTATGAGAAAGAGCTTTTGGTGGTTATCCATGCTCTTACTCAGTGGCGGCATTACCTACTCGGAGCGGATTTCACTGTCTTTACAGACCATCAGAGTTGGCGCTACTTCTTGTCACAGAAGCAGCTTTCGGAAAAGTAGATGCGGTGGGCGAACATCTTGTCACAGTTTCACTTCCAGATTGTCCATGTGCAGGGACAGAAGAATGTGGTGGCAGATGCTTTGTCTCGGAAACCGTTGGTTCTGGCTGTTTCCGCGATACATCATAGGAGCTTCGAGGATATGGTCGATCAGTATGCCACAGATAAAGATTTTGCAGATATTTTCACACGGATACGGGATGGGGAGACAGTAGCGGGATACTCCCTTCGGGAAGGCTACTTGATGAAAAAGACTATGTTGTGCATTACACAGCCATTGAGGGAGAAGGTTATGACTGAATGCCACTGTCCACCTTTTACGGGTCACCGCGGCATTGCTACCACCATGAAAGGGGTAGAGAGAGATTTCTTTTGGCCGAGACTCAAGAAAGATGTGGAAGAGTTTGTGCGCAGTTGCTTGGTATGCCAGAAGGTCAAGCTTGACAGGCATAAGGCACAGGGATTGTTAAAGCCTTTACCCATACCCACCCGCCCCTGGAAAAGTATTGAAATGGATTTCATTTTTGATCTCCCGAGAACACAGAATGATCACGATGATTTTCCGATTACATGGCACGTCTGAGATGATTGTCTCCGACAGAGACCCCAGATTTATGAGTTTGTTTTGGAAGGCAATTTGGGAGAACATTGGCAAGCAGTTGCAGTTTTCATCATCGTTCCACTTGCAGACTGACGGGCAAATTGAGATTGCCAATTCAGTGGTTTTAGATTTATTGAAGTCTTGTATCTCGAATCACAAGACTCAATGGGAAAAGAACTTACCTTTGGTGGAATTTGCCTACAATAACACGATACACTCTTCAACGGGGAAGACGCCATGTGAGATTGTTGAAAGTGCTGCGAAGATTCCATCCTTCCTGAGCACGAAAGATTAGATATTTGAAGCGGATGAATATTCGCGAGATTTGGATACGGCTTCTGCCAAGGTTCGCGAGACTTTGCAGGAGTCTCAAGAACGACAGAAAAAGGCAGCGGGATTGCCATCGTCGCGACTTGAAACTGAAGGAGGATGATTGGGTGCTCTTACTTTTGAGAAGGCACGCCTACGAAAGAAAAAGGGAAAGGAGAGGCTTTTTCCAAAGCTTAGTATGCGATACTACGGACCTTTCCAGATCACTGACAAGATAAATGATGTCTCCTTCCAATTGAAACTGCCAGATACTTGGAGGATTCATAATGCATTGCATGTGAGTCTCTTGAACCCTGTTAAGGGTGATGTGCCTGATGATGGGGAGCTTGATGAGCAACGTGAAGTGGAAGAAAACGAGGAGATCCTTGTTCCTGAACAGATTTTGGCACATAACTATACGAAGAAAGGTAAAGTCCGAAGGCGGGTTCTTGGTTAAGTTCAAGAATTTTCTTGCATTTGATGCGAAGTGGGTGGAGGAGGAGGACCTAGCAGATACTCCTCGGATTGTGAAACTTTACCTCGATGTTTTGGTTTAGCATAGTCTACTCCAAACGGAACCCAGAATTCAGCTTGGCCGGAGATCTGGTGAAGTGGGATGCACAAGAGGGGAGTCACTCCGCTCCCTTGTCAACAGATGCCTCGATTTTGATTCTAAAGTCACAAATGTCTCTTTGAGCTTCAGGGATACTGAGAGCTGACAGTATTCTGCTGGATGACTTTATGAAATGGAATTCCTGATTATGATACTGATTTGTTCTTGACTTTCTGTGAGTGCAGGAACTGATAGACGAAATGACTGCAGCATTTTGGTCTGATTGATCTCGAATAGACATGGTTGCAATAGGGGTTAGTCAATCGGACATTGATGAGGTCCCGATTGGACCTAGATGTGATTGCTAGCTACATTGCCGATACATCATGGTCTAAGATCCGAATGAATGTTGAATGTCATGTGATGTCCTGTGATGTCTGGTGATGTCCTGTGATGTGACTGTCGATTTTGTACATGTGCTAGATGTGTGTTTCTAGTACGTAGGTACTAACAGTCAGTGTCTGCTAAGACGGTTTATGGCTTTTGTCGGTTTTGCAGGCGTAATCGCGGTCGATAACAATGCTTTCAAGAGGGGGGTATGTCACAAAGTGATGACGTAGCGGATAGCAGAAACCCTAAAATTCCTGCAAACCCTAATTTTTGCCAAAAACCCTAATTTTCAAAAATCGCGGAGGCTTTTTTTTTTTAAAAAAGGAAAATTTTGCTTTTTTTTATAAAAAAAGAGAAAAAACTCTCTAAGAGAGAGAGAACTGATGCTTTTTATTTTAAAAGCTTTTGGGGCTCTGCTTTTGGGTATCCCTTGTATCTTTAAATTAGTGGTGAGGGCCTCACTTCTCAGAGCATCTGGACGCAGAGTCTGAGAGTGAAACCCTAGCCACACTCTTGTACTTTGATCTGATTAATATAAAAAGAAATACCGAAAGGGGCGCCAGTCTTTGGGGCCAATATCTCTAGGCACGGAACTCCGCCGGGCCAGTGCAAATCTATTGTGATCTGTGAATTGTTTTGAAGTGGTTATTTGGTGCTGTCGCGGTTGATTCTTGACTTGGAGTGTCCAAGTCTGTTACACCAAGAGGTATTGGCCCCAAAGACTGGAGCCCCTTTTGGTATTTTCCTTTTTATACTAATCTGTGTGCAAAGTACAAGAGTCCGCGGAATTTCACACTCAGACTCTGCGTCTAGCTGCCTTGAGTAATGAGGCCCTTGGACCTGTTTATTCTTACAACAAGAGCAAAGCGCGAAAATCTCAAACTCTTCTCAACTCAAAAGTATTATACCCAAAAGCTGGGCAGCGTAATTTTCCGAAATCCATACGGACTGCCACGTCAGCAAGTCAGCACGTTATACGGAAATCTGCACGTCAGCAGTCAGCGCAACTTGTGGGGGTCCGTACAGTTTGCCCCGTTAGCCTGTCGGCACATTCCACGGGGGTCCGTACAGTTTGTGTGTGTGTCCGAGGGACCTACCACATCACTAGTTTGTGACATACCTCCCTCTTGAAAGAATTGTAATCGCCCTCGATTATGCGTGCAAAACAGACAAAGGCCATAAATTGTCTTAGGTGACACTGACTGTTAGTACCGACGCACTAGACACGACACATCTAGCACTTGTACAAGACGACAATCACATCACCGGACATAACTTGACATCACAGGACATCACATGATAAATCACATACAAATTCATTCCAAATCTCGGACCATGATTAATCGGCAACGTATTTAGTAATCGCATCTAGATCCAGTCGGGACCTCACGGATGCCTGATTAACTAATCTTTATTGCAATCATGTCTATAGAGATTTATGAGATTGAAATGCTACAGTCATTTCGTCTTTCAGTTCCTGCACTCAAACAAGTCAAGTACAAATCAATCAGTTTCATTTTCGGGAATTTCAGTTGTAAAGTCATACATCAGAATACTACTCAGCCCTTCAGTATCCCTGAAACCCAAAGGGGACATCAATGACTCTATTCAAAATCGGGGTAATCCGTTGACAAAGGAGCGGAGTGACTCCCCTCTTGTGCAAAACCGCTGCACTAGATTCACCCTTGTTGAAATTGGGGTTCTATTGGAGTAGACTATGCTAAACCGAATGCTTCATGGTAACGTTCCAAAACCTGAGGAGTATCTGCTAGGTCCTCCTCCTCCATCGACTTTGCATCCAATGCAGGGTAGTTCTTAAATTTAACCAAGAACCGCCTAATCACTTTACCTTTTATCTTTCCGACTTTGTGTTCCAATATATGTTCTGGAACGAGTATCTCCTCGCTTTCCTCCACTTCGGGTTGCTCATCTGGCACCATCGCCTTTAAAAGGCTTCAATAGACTCACATGAAACGCATTGTGAATCTTCCAAGTATTGGGCAGCTTCAGTCTAAAGGAGACATGATTAATCTTTTCTTTTATCTGGAAAGGGCCATAATACCTCATGCTAAGCTTTGGAAAAAGCTGCTCCTTTCCTTTCGTTTTCTTAGGCGTGCCTTCTCAAAACGTAAGAGCACCCGATCATCTTCCTTTAATTTCAAATTTCGTCGATGTCTATCTGCTGCCTTCTTATGTCGTTCTTGAGATTTCGCTAAAGCCTCCCGGACCTTGGCAAAAACAGTGTCCAAGTTCCTCGTGTATTGTCGGCTTCAAAAATCTTATCTTTAGTGCTAAGGAAGGGTGGAACCTTGGGAGCACCTTCAATGATCTCAAATGGCGCCTTCCTCGTCGAAGAGTGGATCGTGTTATTGTAGGCAAATTTCTCCAAGGGCAAATTTTTTTCCCATTGAGTCTTCTGATGAGAAATGCAAGACTTCAATAAATCTAGAACTATTGAATTTGCAATCTCAGCTTGCCCATCTGTCTGCCAGTGGAATGATGATGAGAAATGCAACCATGTGCCAATGTTCTCCCAAACAGCCCTTTCAAAATAAACTCGTGAATCGGGGATCTCTGTCGGAGACTATAGTGGCAGGCATGCCATGTAGTCGGAAAATCTATGCAATGAACAGTCTCGCTAAATGATCCGGCTTGACTGTATTCTTTACTCGAATCAAGTAAGCTTTCTTGCTAAATCTGTTGATGACAGCCCAAATGCCATCATGCCAACTCTGTGTCTTCGGGAGATCAAAAATGAAATCCATTGCAATACTTTCCCAGGGGCGGGTGGGAATGGGTAAAGGTTGGAGTAATCCCTGTTTCTTATGCCTGTCAAACTTGACCTTATGGCATACCAAACAACTGCGTACAAAGTCGTCCACATCCTTCTTGAGTCTCGGCCAAAAGAAGTAACGCTCCACACCTTTCAAGGTGGTGTCAATGCCGCGGTGACGCGTAAAAGGTGGACAATGGCACTCAAGCAAAACCTTTTCCCTCAACGGCTGTCTAACGCACAACATCGTTTTCTTCATCAAGTAGCCATCGTGCATGGAATATACCACTACTACCTCCCCATTCTGTATTTGAGTGAATACATTCGAGAAATCCGGATCTGTGGCGTACTGATCAATCATGTCCTCGAAGCTTCTACGATGAATCGCGGAAATAGCCAAGACTAGCGGCTTCCGAGACAAAGCATTTGCCACCAAGTTATTCTGTCCTTGAACATGGAAAATCTAGAAGTGAAAGTGTGACAAGATGTTAGCCCACCGCATCTGCTTTCCCGAAAGCTGCTTTTGTGACAAGAAGTAGCGTAAACTCTGATGATCAGTAAAGACCGTGAAATTGGCTCCGAGTAGGTAATGTCGCCACTGAGTAAGAGCATGGATCACTGCCCAAAGCTCTTTCTTATAAATCTGTTCTCTTAATTCTGGCCTTGAAAACAATCGGCTTTCATAGGCAATTACATGGCCTTGCATTAAGACCGCTCCCAGGCTACGATCACAAGCATCACAATATACTTCAAAATTTCAAATGACTTTTGCAAATCCGGCAAAGTCAATACTGGTCCAATAGTCAATTTCTCTTTCAGTGTCTGAAAGGCAGTCACCTTTGTGGGTCCCCACGAGAAAGGGACTCTTTTCTGTGTCAGAATGTGCAAAGGGGAAGCTACATCTGCAAACTTTCGAGTGAACCGCCGGTAGTAAGAACACAAATCCAAGAAGCTTCTAACTTCATGAACATTCTTCAAATCGTGCCAATCACGTATAGTCTCAATCTTGGCCAGGTCCATCTGTACTCTTGCTGCTGAGTTGATGTGTCCCAAAAAGTGCATCTCCGGCAAGAAAAATTCACTCTTTTTGGCATTGATAACTAACTTGTGATCTTGCAATGCCTGAAAGACTTGTAGCAGATGGTGTCTATGTTCTCCTTCATCCTTGGAGAAGATTATAATGTCATCAAAGAAAGTGCCGACAAACGATCTATACTCTATGAAAATCCTATCCATCATTCGGTTGAGAGTCGCTGGAGCATTGGTAACGCCAAAGGCATCACCAAAAATTCATACAAACTGAAGCTCGTCCGAAATGTTGTCTTATAGACATCTCTCGGTGCGATTCGGATCTGATGATATCGGCTTTTCAAATCAATCGTGCTGAAACAAGAGGATCCCTGAAGTCGGTCAAGAATATCCTCGATCCTTGGAATTGGAAATCTGTTCTTGATGGTCATTTTATTGAGAGCTCTGTAATCAATCACATTCTCCAAGATCCATCTTTCTTTAAAACCAACAACTCCGGAGAGCAGTAGAGTGAAGGACTCGGCTGGATAAGACCCTTTTTCAGAAGGTCTTTCACTTGGTTCATAATCTCTTCATTCTGGGCTCGGCTAACACGGTAAGGTGGCCGATTCGGTGGTTTGCTTCCAGGAATTAGATCAATGGTGTGACTAGGTCGAGATGGGGGCAACTCGCCTGGAAGGCTCTCAGAGAAGCAATCGGCATGAGTGTGGAGAAAATCTTGGCGTTCTTTATCAAGTTCAGACATGTTCGTTTTGTGTTCATTATTTAACTCTTTCAAGTAGATCGAGTAAATAAAGAGACTGGATTTCATTAATCTGGAAATGGCCGAAGTTGATACAAGTTTTACATGAAGTACAATTTTTCGGCCCTTCTCATTCGTCAACGTTGCTTTCTTTGCGCGATAATCGACCACAGCGTTGTTCTTATGATACCAAGGGACGTCCTAGGAGGACGTCACAACCTTCATCGATCCTTGGAATCGGAAATCTTTTCTTGATGGTGATTTTATTGAGAGCTCTGTAATCAATGCACATTCTCCAAGATCCGTACCAACAACACCGGAGAGCAGTAAGGTGAAGTACTCGATTGGATAAGACCCTTTTTCGGAAGGTCTTTCACTTGGTTCATGATCTCTTCATTCTGGGCTTGGCTGACACGGTAAGGTGGCCGGTTCGGTGGTGTGCTTCCAGGACTCAGATCAATGGTGTGATCCTCAGGTCGAACTGGGAGCAACTTGCCTGGTAGGCCCTCAGAGAAGCAATCGGCATGAGTGTGGAGAAAATCTTGGCGTTCTCTATCAAGTTTAGACATGTTCATTCTGTGTTCATCATTTAACTCTTTCAAGTAGATCGAGTAAACAAAGAGATTGGTTTTTATTAATTTGGAAATGGCCGAAGACGATACAATAGGGAGGGACTCGCCCTTCAGTTTTACATCAAGTACAATTTTTTGGTCCTGTTTATTCGTCAATGTTGCTTTCTTTGCCCGATAATCGACCATGGCGTTGTTCTTATGGTACCTAGGAACCCCTAGGAGGACGTCTTTACCTTCCAAGGGCATTATGTAGAAGTCCTCGTGCCCTAAATACCCTGACAATGCAACCGAAGTTTGCCAATGACGGGTGTAATAGCTATGTCCCGTTTGGGTGCCGCTAGAACTGCCTCTGTTGGTGGTCCCATCCTGTTGGTGTAATCTCGAGCCGCGCCACCAATTCCGGTGAAATGAAGTTGGCCTTGGCTCCTCCATCGAAGAAAATCAGGGCTTCTTGATCTCTTACTTTGCCCCAAGCTCGGCAAAATTCTGTACTTTCATTAATCAGGATTTGGTCAGTATCCATGCAATCTGGTACCAATCCTGCTTTCATCTTGCCTTTTCTGCCACGTTCCTTTGCTGCTCTCGAACTCTCTGGCGTGTCTTCACTTTGTTCTTGCTGTGCCTTTATGTGGCACTTTGCGGAGATGTGCCCATGTTCCCCGCAACCAAAACACTTCCCTTCTTTGATGTAATTGGCCCTCTCTCGAAGAGTGAGCCGGGGTCGTGTATTCTTTTCTTGGGAACTCTTTCTCTTTCTACTTTCATTATTGGAGGTCTGTCGAGTTTTTCTCTGAGCCAAGATCTCATCAGTGGGGTAAGTCAAATTTTTCGAATGTATCGAGAAACCTCGTTTCGCATGACCCATCAATTCTTGAATAGAATTTGACTTTTGTTCCAGGCAGTAGTCTTGGATCTCTATAGGGAGTCCGCAACAAACTGCTCAATTTGTTCCTTAAAAGAGACCTTCTTAAATGAAGAGGTTGGAAGAAAAGAGTCCCAAAATCTCTCGCAATAAGCGTCGAAATAATCTGCCTTGGTCATTTGAAGATGATTCCAAGCGGTATGTATATCTCGTTTGTACTCCCGAGTCATCCAAGAAGAAATAAAGAGCCTTTTGAATTTCAACCACTTGACTGAAGCTTCCTTACTCAGAAGAAGAGTGGACCACCATGTTCGAGCATTTCCTTTGAAGAAAGATGTAGCCCTCCTAATCTTGGAGTGCTCTGAGTAGTGCCCTCCAGAGAAGGGTATGTCAAACTGCTGAATGAAGGCCAAAGCCCTCGGAGCATCTCGGGACCCAGAAAAGGATTCAAATGTAATCAGCTGTCCACCTTCGTTGAATTCTTTTACTTTCTTGCTTTTGTCTTTGAGGAAGTCATATTGACTCTGTAAAAATACTTCTTCTTTGCATAAAACATTTGGTCATGGGAGTCCGAACTGTCAAAGGATGACTCCTCTGTAGAACTGTTTGAAACCGGGCGAAATTCGGGTTTCTTTTTTTCTTGCCCTTTCCGAAGCTTTGCTTTTGCTTTGTTTTTTACCTTTTCTATCCTCCTCGCTCGAGTCAGAAGAGCTAGAAGAACTGTCAGAAGAAGAGGAAGAAGAAGAACTGGGTCTTCCTTCAAAACGTACTCGCTTCTTCTGCTTTCTTGCAGATGCAAAAGAAGATTGACGGCCCAAATAACCAGGGTAGTCAGTCCTCTTCTTGCGCTTTTTCACTTGCTTTTTGAATTGATTGTTCGTGTCCAAAAGCCAACTGGTCTGTGTCTGAACCACCTCCCGTAATTCTTGTTTTGTAAACATCCTCGGAGTTTCTTGATTGCCGGTTTGATGGGTGGTTTTGTGGCTTTTTGCCACTGAGTGTGCACTTATGCGATGGATTGTTGAGACAAAAATTTTGCAAACTGAGGATCCTTCCCAAATTTAATTATTTGCTTTGTGCACACGTCAACCTGCTGTTGACGTTCCATCTCTTGAAGTTCGTACTGAGTAGGCAGAGGTGGCCCGCATTGTTCCTCTGTTAAATCATCAAAATCTTTCTTCGTGATCTCCTCCCTCATTAGCAGATGCAAAAGAAGTTGACTGCTTCTTGTTGGAATCCATAAGTGTTGCGAGGAAAGGATCGGATTTCCCGGTAGAAGAGAAATCGGCCGCGCTCTGATACCACTGTAACAAGCTTGGGCACCCCAAGTCTAGATTCTACCGCGACACAGCAGAGATTCACTTTAAAACAGTTCACAAAAGACAACACGGCCCGGTGTAATTTCGTGCCAAGAGGTATTGGCCTTAAAGACTGGCGCCCCTTTCGGTATTTATTTTTTTATATTAATATGTGTGCAAAGTACATGAGTACGCGGGGTGTGTCCGGGGACCTGCCACGTCACGAGTTTGTGACAGTAATTTCGAGCCGCGCCGCCAATTCAAGTGAAATGAAGTTGGCCTTGGCTCCTCCATCGAAGAAAATCAGGGCTCCTTGATCTTTTACTTTGCCCCATGCTCGACAAAGTTTTGTACTTTCATCTATCAGGCTTGGGTCAGTACCCATGCAATCTAGTACTAGTCTTGCTTTCATCTTGCCTTTTCTGCCACGTTCCTCTGCTGCTCTAGAACTCTCTGGCCTGTCTTCAGTTTGTCCTTGCTATGCCTTTTTGTGGCACTTTGCGGAGAGGTACCCTTGTTCCCCACAACCTTCCCTCCAAACACTTACAGCTGTTGGTAAAAGCTTAGAATTTATTCCCTTGTTCACAAACATGGAAGAGATAGACTGTTGAATAGATGAGTAACCTCTTTTACTAACGCCAAGGGAGTCCAATGTGTTGAGAGAGAAAGAGAGAGCACATAAATAGAACCCCAAAGTGCATTGAATGCACACATGAGACGAAAACACTTCCCCTCTTTGATATAGTTAGCCCTTTCTCAAAGAGTCAATCGGGGTCATGTATCCTTCTTTTGTTGGGAACTCTTTTTCTTTCTACTTTCATTGTTGGAGGTTTTTCGGGTTCTCTGAGTCAAGATCTCATCAGTGGGGTAAGTCAAATTTCCCGAATGTATCTAGAAACCCTGTTTCACATGACCCATTAATTCTTGGATAGAAATTGACTTTTGTTCAAGGCAGTAGTCTCGGATCTTTGTAGGGAGTCCGTAGCAAAACCGCTCAACGTGTTCCTTAAAGGTGACCTTCTTAAATGAAGAGGTTGGTAGAAAAGAGTCCCAAAACCTCTCGCAATAAGCATCCAAAGAATCTCCCTTGGTCATCCGAAGATGGTTCCAAGCGGTTCTTATATCCCGTCGTACTCCCTGGTCAGCCAAGAGTAAATAAAGAGCCTTTTGAATTTCAACCACTTGACTGGTTTTTCTTTCCTAAGATGAAGGGTGGACCACCATGTTCGAGCTTTTCCTTTGAGAAAAGATGCAGCCCTCCTAATCTTGGAGTGCTTTGAGTAGTCCCCTCCAAAGAAGGCTATGTCAAATTGCTGGATGAAGGCCAAAGCCCTCAGAGCATCTCTAAATCCAGAAAAGGATTCAAATTTTATCTACTGTCCACCTTCTTTAAATTCTTTTGCTTTCTTGCTCTTGTCTTTGAGGAAGTCATATTGGTTGGCTCTGTAGAAGTGCTTCTTCTTTGGATAAAACATACGGTCATTGGAGTCCGAACTGTCAGAGGATGACGTCTCTGTAGAGCTATCAGAAACTGGGCAGAACCTGAGTTTCTTTGCCTTTTTCTTGCCCTTTCCGAAGCTTTGCGTTTTGCTTCGCTTTTTGCCCTTTCTGTCCTCCTTGCTCGAGTCAGAAGAGCTAGAAGAACAGTCAGAAGAAGAGGAAGAAGGAGTGGGTAGTCCTTCAAAGCGTACATGTCACGATTGTGACTATGTTGCAGTGTGGACATCCAAAAGTTAATTTGTTGTAAAACAAAAACACCTAGAGCCGAATGATTTTGCGTGAGAAGCATTGAAAGGCAGCGGTTGCAGATAAGAGGGTTCTTTTGCAAGGTGTTGGCACACACTGCCCGTCACCCCCCGCTCTATCATAGACAAAGATGGTCACGACGTGCATGTGCCTCTTCCATATATCTCATATATAGACGAATGTCTTAAAGAAGAATTACCGACGAATCCTCTCCTTGTACAAGAGAGCCTGACAGAACCCGATCCAAAAAGAGTCAGCATGACTGGATCACAAGATGGCGACGACAATATATTACCCGAGGACCCGATAGCAGTTCTCAAAGCGCAGATGGCAACACTTTCCAGAATCCTCGCATCAATTCACACTCGCTTCGAGCAGATGCAGACGCAAAACACTGCTCAGAGTTGTCCTACTACTTCTCGGACGATTAATGCAGCTTATCCGCCATCTTCTTTCGACGCTTCAGTGGTCGACCAGCAAGAACCACTCAAACATAAGCCTTCGGAACTGAAATTTTCTCACCCAAAGCATGGTTTCTTAGAGACAACTAGACGCAAAGTATCATCGTGCGAGCAGCAAAAGTCTCAGCGTGAATATTCTTGGAAAAGTTACAATTCTAAGGAGCAAACTTCTTATTGGAATCATCAACAACAAAAGCAGCAATATGAAGCTTCCAATAGATCATCAACAATATCAAGATGGGCTTACTTAGTGGCACATATATCCGACCCTAGTCGACTACTCGGTCGTGAATGCTGCGACGCTAGACAAGTTCCCCCTCGCGAGCCATGCCCTACAATTAAGTCTTTCTTATCTGATGGTGGTAAAGTTGAAGATTTATTGATCCTTTCCTTGTGCAAGAGGATCCTTCAGAGGTCTAAGAGGCAACAGCTCCCTCGACCTCCCCCTTCTCAATTGGAAGCCTTAATACCCGCTGAGAAAGCTGAAGATTCAGAAGATGTCACAAAACGGGAGCATACACGAGCACTTAGAAATCTGAAAAATAAAATACTTTGCAAAAGGGAAAGAAGGGAGAAGATCGACACAGTATTGGGGACCAGAAGATGGGCTGGTCCCCCCCCCCCCCCCCCCGTTAAGAGTATTCTTTTATTCAGGGAGAATTCTTATACAAGCACGAGAACCCGAGGAAACCCCTCCGTTCTGTAATCTTAGACCCGAAGGTCGTGCTTTCCCGTAAAGGGCTTGGGAACAAGGCCGTTCCTTCCCGTAAGGGACTTAGGCGCGAATCCGTACTTTCGCGTAAGGGACTTAGGCGTGAAGCCGTACTTTCCCGTAAGGGACTTAGGCGTGAAGCCGTACTTCTCGTTAAGGGCCTTTCCGTAAGACGGGAGATTCCTGCAAAACAAACCACACAAAGCAATAATTCTCAATGCGTATCAACACCTTATACCTGTCGCTCCTTGCTCGGAAAATCGACCTCCGTACTCAGTCGTCACACGAACACTTGCCGTTTCCGTCGCCAATCTCTGCTTCAGAATCCCAGCGCTAGCACTTTCTGCTACTCCCGGCCTCTCCAAAAACTGAACGCTTGCTGCCCTTTTATAGGCCCTGGCATCCGGCGGGAATAGGAGCCGAAAAAGCAGAGCCCTGGCGCCCTAGAGAGAGGAGAGAGAAGAATCGCTGATTCTGGCGCTTTCTAGAGAGAGGAGAGAGAGAGATCGCAGATTTCAGCCCCCTGCGTAGCTTTTAGCGCTGGCTTTTTTTTTTTTTTTAATAAGAGCCTTGCTTTATTTTATTACTAAAAGGGTGGTCACTTAAAAGTGACCGGCCACTTTATAAAGTGTGAACCTGTTGGCCACTTTATAAAGTGTGAACCTGTTCAAACTTTAAAAACTCACTCAGTTAGAGAAAACAATGCTACACGAACACATTCCAAGCGTCCCCGGGTGCAGGACACGACACAGATGCAATGCGGACACAGACTCCTCACGGGAAAACATCTGCCCTCCCGCGATTGTTCTTGCCTTTCGTAAAAAGCTTCATTAAACCCATCTTTATTTCTTGTGCTTGCGTTCTTACGCGTATATTCTTACTCAGTTCGGATTTCCTCCTTAGCCTACGGGATGCCCCCTTACTGACGCACCCGTCACCCATCATGTGACGCATCAGGGGCACTCGTAACCCGGCCCTTACCACCGAACTTACGGAAACTCCTTCGCGATGTTTACCGTCACCCATCAAATGACACATCAGAGTTGTCCGTTCTTGATGGCAGTTCCTATAGCTACAATCTTTTAACAGTTCTTAGTGCACACAATAAAATATCCTAAAAAGAGATTAATAATTAAAAATAAGAAAATAGTCCAATTAGCAACATCCCTCTGGCTTCTAAACAGTTGACCTCAACTGTAGTGCTTGGACATATACCTCCAGTATCTCGGGATAAGCTGCTAATTCCTCCTGCGTCATCCATTGAGCATCTAGATTCGAATAGTTCTTAAACTTAACCAAATACTTCCGTGTTATCTTTCCGGATTTGAGAGGCCGCTCCTGATGACTTACTATCTGCTCCGGTTGGAGTATTTCTTCCGTTTCCTCAACCTCAGGAGGTTCCTCAGCACTAGGTTGGGTTGGAGGCGGTCCCACATACGGCCGGAGTAAACTGACATGGAAAGCATTATGGATCCTCCAATTAGGCGGTAGCTCTAATCGAAAGGTGACATCATTCACTCGCTCAGTGATCTTAAACGGCCCATAATAACGGGTAGAAAGTTTTACCACCTTCCCCTTATGAGACGCTTGTTTCTTAAGTCTTGCCTTCTCAAACTTGAGTAAGACTAACTGTCCCACTGTTAAGTCGAGATTCCTCCTGTGCTTGTCTGCAGCTTTCTTATGCTTTTCCTGAGAGCGTAGAATAGCTCTCCTAACTTGCCCGTAGGCTGTGTCCAAATCCCGGACAAATTCATTTGCTGCAAAGATCTTGTCCTTAGTTAAAAGGATGGGTGGAAGCAAAGGCTTACCATAGAGAATCTCAAAAGGTGCTTTCCTTGTTGATGAGTGTATGGTATTGTTATACGCATACTCGACAAGAGGCAAATATTTCTCCGAGTCAGATTGCCGGTCTGACACGTAAGCTTTTAACATATCCAATACTGTGGAATTGGCTATCTCACTTTGCCCGTCCGTTTGAGGATGGTAGGCAGATGAAAAATTCAGCTTCGTACCAAGATTATCCATCAAGGCACGCCAAAAATTTCCTGTCATGCGAGGATCTCGATCACTCACAATAGACTTAGGCATTCCATGATGCTTAAAGATCTGTGCCAGGAAGACCCTAGCCATATGATCTGCTTTGATCGTTTTCTTGACTGGTATAAAGTGTGCTTGCTTGCTAAACCTGTCCACAATGGTCCAGATCGTGTCATTTCCAATCTGAGTTCTAGGGAGGTCCATGATGAAGTCCATGGCAATACTTTCCCAAGGTTTATTAGGCACAGGCAAAGGTTGTAGCAATCCAGGCATCTTATGCCGATCATACTTCACTTTTTGGCAAACCAAGCATTCCCTGACATACTTATCAATGTCTGCTTTAAGGCTAGGCCAAAAGAAATATCTTTCCATTGCTAAGGTCGTAGGGAGAATACCCCGATGACCCGCATAAGGCGAAGCGTGTGCTTCATCTATGATCTTCTTTCTTAATGGTTCCGCCACACATATGGCCTGATGGTGGTAGAGATAACCGTCCCGAATGGAATAGGGAAACTCATTCTCTCCACGATGTAGCTTTCCCCAAATGGTGGAGAAGTCTGGGTCATTCGGATACAAATCCGGTAGTGCTTCTAGTTCTTGGTGATACACCGAGGTGATAGCGTTCACCCTTGGCCGCCTAGACAATGCGTCTGCGACCACATTCTTACTCCCAACCGTGCGAAGGATCTGGAAGTGGAACATAGACAAAAAGTTTGGCCATCTCATCTGCTTCTCAGATAGTTTCCTTTGCGTAAGAAAATATCGCAAACTCTGGTGATCAGTCTTGATCACAAAATCCGCTCCTAGAAGATAGTGCTTCCAGTTGGATAAGGCGTGAATCACAGCAGTGAGTTCCTTTTCGTAGATTGATGCATGCAACTCTGCATCCTTAAGCCGTCTGCTTTCGTAGGCCACTGCATGGACTTCTTGGTTTAACACTGCTCCGATGCAATTGCCTGAAGCATCGCAGTGAACCTCAAATGGTTTCTTTAAGTCAGGCACTATCAAAATAGGTCCATGGCTTAGCAAGTACTCAAGCCGATCAAAAGCTCCTTGTTGTCTCGATCCCCATTTGAAAGGAATCTTCTTCTTTGTCAAATCATGAAGTGGTCCTGCTACATGAGCAAATCCTCGGACAAACCTTCGATAATACGAACATAATCCCAGGAAGCTACGTACATCATGTACCGTAGTGGGAATAGGCCAATCTTCTACCACTTGGATCTTGGTAGGATCCATACTCACTTGATTGTGAGAGACTATATGGCCGAGATAGTGTATCTCTGAGAGAAAGAACTCGCTCTTCTTTGCATTCACATGCAACTCATGCTTTCGCAATTCTTGAAACACTAGGTCCAAGTGCTTCCGATGTTCCTCTTCTGACTTAGAGAAGATGAGTATGTCGTCAAAGAATACTCCCGTAAAAGCTCGATATGGGCTGAAAATGCGGTCCATCATGCGATTGAACGTCGCAGGAGCATTGGTCAAGCCGAAAGACATTACCAAAAATTCATATAGTCCAAAGGTTGTGCGGAAAGCAGTCTTATGGACATCCTCAGGGACGATCCGTATCTGATGATACCCACTCTTTAAGTCTATGCGACTAAAGACACTTGCACCCTGTAACTTATCAAGTATATCATCAATCCGAGGGATTGGAAAGCGATTCTTGACCGTGATCTTGTTTAAAGACCTATAGTCTATGCACATTCGAAACGTGCCATCTTTCTTCTGCACCAGTAGAACTGGAGAGCAATAGGGTGGAGCACTTGGCCGTACTAACCCTTTCTCTAGAAGCTCGTTGACTTGCTTCAAAATTTCCTCTTGCTGAGCAAGACTTACCCGATAAGGGGGTTGATTGGGAGGCGAGCTACCCGGTATGAGATCTATGCGGTGATCTTCCGGGCGTACCGGAGGGAGTTCATCAGGAAGTGTTTCCGTGAAACAATCTTTGTACTTTTCAATAAATTGAAGACGGTTAATTTCCAGACTAGAGAGAGATCCCCTGCTTGGCGGTGCGGGTTCCTTCCTTGCTTTCTCTTGCCTTGTAGAGGCTTGTTCTTGCCGTTGCTGCTTTAGCGGGCAATCCGGTTTCATATGTCCTTTCTCGCCACAGTAGAAGCATCTTCCTTCCTCTCTGAAAGTTTGAAGTTGAGTAGGAGAAAGATACTTAGTTTGCTTGCCAGTGCCCTCTGGCTTCTTAGAATGATCATCGTCCCTAGATGGAGGACGTTTTCTTCCTTGGCCCCCATGATCATCGTAGACCCCCTTTGTCTTGCACGGTAAGTGCTATGCTCCATTTTTCTGGGCGTCCCAGTTGAGTGCAAATCCTCAGCAATGATTGCTGACTCCATCATCCTCTGAAGAGTATCATGCGGATACACTTTCATACTCTTTCGAAGCTGCGGCTGGAGACCCGCTTCGAACTTTCGTTTCTTTTCCTCGTCGGCAATCTTCATGAAGGGAGTGACCTTTAGAAGAACCGACCAATACTTGTCCACATAAGTTGTTACTCTTTCATGTTCCTTCTGGGCAAGCCAGTCCCATTCCTTCCGTATGTCTTGCTTGAAGTCAGGTGGAAGAAATTGTTCATAAAATTCAGATTTGAAGCTCTTCCAAGTTCTGGCCTGAGAACCTTCCAGAATCTTGGCTAACCACCAATTACTTGCCGTTTCCTTGAGGTGCATCCCCACATGGCGTAATTTGGATCTTTCTATGAAGTGCCCATTGGTAAAGGCGACTTCAAACTGCCTGATGAAGGACAGTGCTTTGGAGATGTCTCTCCGTCCGCTGTAGGTTTCGAACTTGATGTCCTTGTCGCCCGATTTGAAGACTCTCATGCGATGTTGAGACTTGCGACCATGCTTCTTGAATCGAGGCTTATCTTTAGGTTGATGTAGGGTAGTAGTAGTAGCGGCTTCCTTCTTCTGTCGAGATGATCGAGAAGTAGAAGTACAATCAGGAGAGTAGGATGGAGATGAGATAGAGATGTCCTTGCTCTCGTCTAGCAAAGAGAGCGCTTTTTCCTGGCCTTTCCTTGGAGTAGGCCGTTCATTCTGATCCGAAGATCCTTTGTGCACCTCGGCACGTTCTTCTTCTCTTTCCTCCTGTGGTCTCACGCCAACAGTGTTGTCTGGATGCTTGGCTGCATCAGTTCCATTCGTTTTCTTCATTCCGCCCAAGAGCTTTTGGACGTCTGGCAACAGTAAGATTTGTTGCAAATCCGCAAGCTGAGCTTGCACTTGTTGAAGCTCGTCTTCAACGCTTCTCCCTTGGCCCGACATGGTTCTTCCCGTTCTTCTCGGAATCGTCCTTCTTTGCAAAGAGAGGAGTCCGAGGTCTGATACCACTATCACAAAACGGGAGCGTACACGAGCACTTAGAAATCTGAAAAATAAAATACTTTGCAAAAGGGAAAGAAGGGAGAAGATCGACACAGTATTGGGGACTAGAAGATTGGCTGGTCCGCCCCCGTTAAGAGTATTCTTTTATTCAGGGATAATTCTTATACAAGCACGAGAACCCGAGGAAACCCCTCCGTTTTGTAATCTTAGACCCGAAGGTTGTGCTTTCCCGTAAAGGGCTTGGACACAAGGCCGTTCCTTCCCGTAAGGGACTTAGGCGCGAAGCCGTACTTTCCCGTAAGGGACTTGGGCGTGAAGCCGTACTTTCCCGTAAGGGACTTAAGCATGAAGCCGTACTTCCCGTTAAGGGCCTTCCCGTAAGACGGAAGATTCCTGCAAAACAAACCACACAAAGCAATAATTCTCAATGCGTATCAACACCTTATACCTGTCGCTCCTTGCTCGGAAAAGCGACCTCCGTACTCAGTTGTCACATGAACACTTGCCGTTTCCGTCGCCAATCTCTGCTCCAGAATCCCAACGCTAGCACTTTTTGCTGCTCCCGGCCTCTCCAAAAACTGAACGCTTGCTGCCCTTTTATAGGCCCTGGCATCCGGCGGGAGTAGCAGTCGAAAAAGCAGAGCCTTGGCGCCCTAGAGAGAGGAGAGAGAAGAATCGCTGATTCTGGCGCTTTCTAGAGAGAGGAGAGAGAGAGATCGCAGATTTCAGCCCCCTGCGTAGCTTTTAGTGCTGGCTTTTTTTTTTTAATAAGAGCCTTGCTTTATTTTATTAATAAAAGGGCTGGTCACTTAAAAGTGACCGGCCACTTTATAAAGTGACCTGCCACTTTATAAAGTGTGAACCTGTTCAAACTTTAAAAACTCACTCAGTTAGTGAAAACAATGCTACACGAATACATTCCAGGCGTCCCCGGGTGCAGGACACGACATAGATGCAATGCAGACACAGACTCCTCGCGGGAAAACATCTGCCCTCTCGCGACTGTTCCTGCTTTTCGTAAAAAGCTTCATTAAACCCATCTTTATTTCTTGTGCTTGCGTTCTTACGCGTATTTTCTTACTCAGTTCGGATTTCCTCCTTAGCCTACGGGATGCCCCCTTACTGATGCACCCGTCACCCATCATGTGACGCATCGGGGGCACTCGTAACCCAGCCCTTTCCACCGAACTTACGGAAACTCCTTCGCGATGTTTACCGTCACCCATCAAATGACACATCAGAGTTGTTCGTTCTTGATGGCAGTTCCTGTAGGTACAATCTTTTAACAGTTCTTAGTGTACACAATAAAATATCCTAAAAAGAGATTAATCATTAAAAATAAGAAAATAGTCCAATTAGCATCAGAAGATTCCAGTTCTTATGTGACAACCAACAAGCACATAAACCCTTTTTTGACCGTGATCCAGGCAGGAAAATTCGCCTCGTCACCACCCTTGCAGAATATAGTCTTTGTCTCTAAACAGATACCAGATGCTATGGTGAAAAATAATTCTTTAAACTTAAAGACTCTATTCCTTGCCTTCAAAGATGCAAAGGATAAATCAGATGTAGACTCTTGCAGCACGACTTTAGTCGTTGCAATTGAATCTTTGGACATAATTTGTTCCACAGATAAACCTTTACAAATGGACATACCTTCAAGCACTACTCTATCTCAGTCTATGACATCCCTTCAAAAGGATTTTACTATTCCAGACAAACCAATGGAATACTTTGCAAATTTTCAACCAGTGGTCATCACTCAACAGAAAACTCAAGTCATTTTACCAATAATTTCACTTGAAGCAGATACAGATTCAATCTTTTATTGGACAAAGCTCGAAGTTACAAATGACTTTGACAAAGGCACTTATCAAGTTGCAGATATGATCAGTTTTGAGTTTGGCAAAATAGTCATGGTCAATAACAGTGCCATGACGTGGGACTTAACAGAAAGAGCTTTGGATGCAGAAGCACTACAAAAATACATTTCCTTCTTCCCGGAGTTTTCTTCAACTACCCTGGGTTTTATTTAAAGAGGGTGGGAATGCCACGATTGTGACTATGTTGCAGTATTACATCTCTTCCTAGTTGCAGATACTCGAAGTGCCATGCCAAGGAGGACCCCTGCGCTTGGATGGTCACACCCCTTCGCCCAAAAGACATACCTCTTCGCCAAAAGCCACACTCCTTCGACGACTGGTCACACCCCTTCACCTTACGGATGCGACTCTTCACCCAATGGTTGCAGCTCTTCGTCGAAAGGATGTGTCTTTTCGCTTAAAGTCATGTCTCTTCACAAAGAGACATGCCTCTTCACAAAGAGACATGCCTCTTCACTGATGACTATTCAATACCTATAAAAGGAACCCTTGTATCACACATTCAATCAATCAAACACAGAGTCTTCTAAGTCTTGTTCTAAGTTCAGTTTCAGTTTCTTAAGTCTTAATCATGAGTTTAAGTACTTAATTAAGGATTAGCACCTAGAATCCTTATAGTACATGCTTCTTCTGCTTTCTTGCAGATGCAAAAGAAGATTGACGGCCCAAATAACCAGGGTAGTCAGTCCCCTTCTTGTGCTTTTTCAATTGCTTTTTGGATTGATTTTTCACGTCCAAAAGCTGACTGATGTGAGTCTGAACCACCTCTTGAAGTTCTTGTTTTGTAAACATCCTCGAAGAAGGAGGTTTCTTGATTGCCGGTTTGATTGGTGGTTTTGTGGCTTTTTGCCACTGAGTGTCCACTTTAGCGATGGATTGCTGAGACAAAAATTTTGCAAACTGAGGGTCTTTCGCAAATTTAATCATTTGCTTTGTGCACTTGTCAACCTCCTGTTGACGCTGCATCTCTTGAAGTTCATAATGAGTAGGCCGAGGTGGCCTGTACTCTTCTTCTATTGATTCGTAAAAATCTTCTGCGTGGTCTCCTTCCGCATCAGCAGATGCAGAAGAAGTCGAATGATTCTTTTCGGAATCCATAAGTGTCGCGAAATAAGGGATCCGATTTCACGTTAGAAGAGAAATTGGCCGTGCTTTGATACCACTGTAACAAACTTGGACACCCAAGTCAAGATTCAGCCGCGACATAGCAGAGATTCACTTCAAATTAACTCACAAACAAAAGAGAGACCACACGCCCGGCGTAGTTCCGTGCCAAGAGATATTGGCCCCAAAGACTGGCGCCCCTTTCGGTATTTATTTTTGTATTAATCTTCAAGCAAAGTACAACTGAGCCCGCGGGTGCTCGTTCTCAAACTCTGCGTCTATATGCTCTGAGAAGTGAGCCCCTAAGGCCGCTTATAAACATTACAAAGGGTTGCTAAAAGCAGAGCCCCCAAAATCATCTTAAATTAAAGGCAAGAGAATCTCCAAAAGCTGCCAGCGTGATTTGGGGAAAATCCGTATGCTGTCAGTGCAAAAGCGGGATTCTGTACGCTGCTACCACATCAGCACTGTCAGCGCGTTTCGCGGAGATCCGTACAGCCACGTCAGCTTGTTGGCGCATTTTCCGGATGGCTGCCACATCAGCATGTTGTGTGTATGTCCGGGTGGCTCTGCCACGTCACCAACTTGTGACAAAGCCTAACCTGATTTTTCACTTTCTAAGCTTTGGTATGAGCTGGGGGATTCACTCTATATAGAAAAAGGAATGTCAGTTCCGAGCGGACACTCTTGGAAAACCCCCTATTTACAACTTCTAGAAGGTAAAATATGACCCTCCCTTTTTATGCTTGTACGATTTTCAATTTAAAAAATATAATATCCCCAACTTATCATATAAGATTTGAACTCAAGTAGGTCTCCACAACTTTGGAAAATTAGAAAACCTTTCAAAGCATACAAAACTCAAATGTGGAGGGTGGTTCTTTGGAGAAATTTGGAAGAAAAATGGAAGTCAATGGTGAGGAAAATGAATAGCCTTGTGACATTGGAAGGTCAAAAGGTTTTGTGCTCTCTATATAAAGGAGGATGTGTAGGGTGTTTTATTTCCTTGTCTCCTTAGTTGTTTGTCTAGCCTTAGAGTTTCCTCAAGTCTGTTCTCATCATCCTTTCGTTTCTCTTACCCTCAGACTTTGAGCAATGTAAGAATTTCTTTCTTTTGAAGCCATTAGGAAAGCTCTTAGGCACTTTTTTATTTCATTACAAGATGAATCAAAGAGAAATTTCTACCGCACTTAAAAATTTTGACCATTTTTTTTCACAATAACATAGTTTCCACGAAGAAACAAGATAGCTATTTGAAAATCATGTACTAGATAGGAACTCCTTTTGGAGAAACAACTTGGACCTGATACAAAGAGGTGTTAGTACCTATTCTACTTACACAACTATTGTCTCACAACTTGGAGGATACATATGTTGCTTACTTGGGTGGAAATTCTTATGAGACACAATAGTTCCCCCCCCCCAATTTAACCACCCCCGTCCCTTATTTTTAGGTTTAGAGGACTAATTATTGGGGGTCTACCAACTTATACGCTTATGTAGCCTTTGAAAAAATCTCCTTCCCCTGTACTTACGTGGTACGGTAAGTTTTCTATAGTCGATCCCTCGGGGGAGTGAGCCACTTGACCTTGTATCAGTCATTGATCCGTAAGGGATCTGACGGTTGTTGTAGCCGATGCTTTTAATGCAATTGTATTTCCCACCATCAATTGTTGTGCTCAAGTGAAGGTTTTAGATTTTCCTGTCGTGAAAAACAGTACAACACAACACAACACAACAACCACTTGACACGAGGCAATTAGTTTGCTCCGAGACTACGCGTAGGTAGCAAGGCTCATCTTGCAAAGGACTAAACGATAGATTCAACATTCCTTGGGCTTTTTGTCACTGATGACAATGGGAGAATCAAAGACCTACGAAAGGAGCTTGATCATGAGGCTAAGTGGAAAAAGAAGAGGAACAACACAGAAGAAGTGGTGATGGTAGACATGATAGAAGAAGTATACATGAGAGTCGACATGATGGTGGAAGTCGCAGAAGAGATGACGATGGAGATTTCACTAGACATGGTCTACATGGTGACGGAGATCATGGTAGACATGCTCGACATGAGACAAGGTATGAAAGCACCATTACAGAGAGGATGATAGAGAAGCGACCATAGCCACAGAGATGCTGATCAAAGGACTTACAAAGAGCATGATGATCGTAGGGATAGATTCAATAGATATACTGGCAATGATGGCGATGGAGAACACGGAAACCGGAGCTGGAAGGATTGAGATGATAGACACCCTAGCTCTTCAAACGGGCATTAACCATAGGAACTTGAGTTGTTCAATGTTTATGAGGTACGGTTTCACGTGGTTGCTTTGTGCAGCTTGGAAGCTTCGTCATCGAAAGAAAGGGCTTTGTGATCGCCTGTGTTAACTATTGATTGCATGAAAAACGAGCAATCTAATTGCCTCAGTGCAGTATATAGCCTTTACACAATATTTCCCTTGCTAGCTTTTTCTCAGCCATCGTTTTTCCTACCAGCGACCAACGACCAGATCCCTACCCTCCCTCAGCTTTCCACAGATGGACATCTACATACCATCAAATGCTACATCTGCTCTTTGGTTGTGTGTTGCCACCTCTCGGATGGCCCACATGGCTCCCTACCCTCCACACAACTTCTGCCCAATTCATCAAAATCTCTGCAAAATCAACAACCTTGTGAAGAAATCGGTAGTACTCCAAGAAAAAAAGGTATCTCTCTCTCTTTCTCCTAATGCAATAACCTATGCTTGCACCTTGAAGGCCTCAGGCCTTAAGCAAGACATTCACATACGTGACAGATTTACAATTAAATGGCTAAATAGGGGTCATTGGAGAAACATGTTGTACTTGGCAATGCTTTGGTCTGGTATATATGTATGAAAAATGTGGAGCCCTTCGAAAGCACAATAGGCCATCTTAACAAAATGCAAAGCAATGGCCTTTCACCAAATGCAATTGCCTATGCTTGCACCTTGAAGATCTTTGACCTCACGCAAGACCTTCACATAGGTGAGAGAATTCATGATGATACTGCTAGTCATGGCTGTTGGGGAAACATGGTGTGCGTGGCAATGCTTTGGTTAGGCTTGTGTATGTAAAACGTGGTTCCCTTTGTGAATTCATGCTACCTTTTGCAGATCTTGTCGTGAGAGAAGTATGCAATATCACAAATATATGACTTAATGATATAAAGTGATTATAAACCTTAAGCGAGCCACACAGATCCACAATCGGTAAAATGGGTTAACCAAGGCCAAAGACATTTACAGAGCATCCGAGCATGTGCCTAGCTTTGAGGAGAGATTCGAGCATATTGTACAGAATCAGCCAAAAAGACTACATTTAGGACACAACTTACCCAACAGAATTGTGTACATAGACCATGGTGCTTAAATCATGATCAGTATAAACAGGTTTAAGCTTCATAAAGAGAAACTAGTTCGTCTTGGAGCTGCTGACTTCTCTGTAGAGCTGTCTCTTTCTCATCCATCAACCTTGCAACTAACAATTGTGCCTGTGAAATACCTGTACCTTCTAAGGTCAGATAAGCCTGAACAAACAAACTTGTCGATCATCTTAATTTCTTTGAAAAGGACAACTGTTAAAAGAAAACAGAAGGTTGATTTTTGGAATGTGTTGATTGCAAGATATGCTCGACATAGCTGTGGCAAGAAAGGCCTTTTGCCAATGTGTTGATTGAAGGATATGTGCTATTTCAAGGAACCTCAGGGTTGTTTTAACTAGATGCAAAGGGATAGCCTTTCTTTAAATGTAATCACCTATGCTTGCACCTTGTAGACACGTGGCCTTACACAAGTCATTCACATGGATGAGGGAATTCACGAGATTGCTAGTTAAGGGTGTTGGAGAAACATGCTATGCCTGCTAAATTTTATGTTAAAAGTGATGCCCTTATGACGATAGCACATAAAGTTCTTGATGAGGTTTTTCTATAAAAGATCATCTTTTCGAATGCATTTTTTGTAGGATATACCCAACATGGATTGTTTTAACCCAACGTAAAGGGAGTTCGTACAAAAGCATATCGAACAAAAAACTCCCTCCCTAGCAAGCTATTATGAAAAGTTGAGTTGAAGGCTATACGATAGGCAATAGTCAATCCTCAAGCAAGTCGTGTGTGAGAGATCAAGAGTATTGAGGCTATATGCTGACGCATTGACAAGAAGCTCAAATTTTCCTAACAAATAATTAAACTTGATATCTTGAACATTGTTTGCGATTCCGATTCTGTTAAAAGGGCACTTTCACATTCTAGTTTATTTTGATTCATATTCTCATACAAAACTACTCTCCTACTCATCAAGTTTATGGTTCATGCCTTTTGTATTTGTTTTTAATTCTTGTGATGTATGCCGTAGAAACCAGATATATCCACAGTAGCGGGTGTATCGAATGGACAAGCACGCCTTCACCTCGACGAAACTGCAAGGTTCGTAATCTGCATCCAAATCTCCATGCCTATGTGTTTGCTTGGACTACACATAAAGACTACGGGGTAGGGCACGACTTCTGTTCCTTTTAATTTCTACGGAGACCATAGTGCCAACTCTCCACCATACTTTTGTATGGCACGTTTGTGTGATGTGCACTATATGTTTAGTGTTTTCACTTTGTGCCTCATTGCGTGAGAAAATGCTTAAGTATTCACATTGTTTTCATGCAGCTTAACACAAACGACATCCTTTGCCTTGTACATTGAGTTGACACCCGGGCACAATTACGAGGTCAGTAATGCACGTCAATTTTTAGAGTTTGTCAATGCTTTCTGTATCTTTAGATGGAGACATTGATTGAGCCATCAAGGCGGCATGCATATACCACTTCTGATATGCACGAGGAGCTATAATATTGTTCAATTTCATGTCTATTAAATTTTTATCGTTATAATGTCCTCTATTCATGTGTACTAATTTGTATTTAAACATACTATTCCTAACAAACTTCTATAGCAAGGCCTACCAAGCAAGACTAGTGAAGACCGAATGGTGCTAGCATAATCTGGCTGCGTTTAACTTTGGCAAATAACTTAACGTAGAAAAGCAGCGCTCATAAAATGATGTGCTATTTCGGTTTAAGACGCTCAATTTCTCCCCAGTTGCGTTGTCCCATAGCATTGATTGCATGTGCTCTGCGTAGATGTTGATGAGAGGGTCATCTTTTTACCAGTTGCCTCTTCTTGAGTGGTAAGCTTTTGTACTCGTCTTGCCAGTCCTTCATTTAAACATACTATTCCTAACAAACTTCTATAGCAAGGCCTACCAAGCAAGACTAGTGAAGACCGAATGGTGCTAGCATAATCTGGCTGCGTTTAACTTTGGCAAATAACTTAACGTAGAAAAGCAGCGCTCATAAAATGATGTGCTATTTCGGTTTAAGACGCTCAATTTCTCCCCAGTTGCGTTGTCCCATAGCATTGATTGCATGTGCTCTGCGTAGATGTTGATGAGAGGGTCATCTTTTTACCAGTTGCCTCTTCTTGAGTGGTAAGCTTTTGTACTCGTCTTGCCAGTCCTTCATTTTTGGCCTGCTAAAGGCCTTAGTATACTATGGGCAAAGGTTGTCCAATTTTCAGCATTCGACACATGTTCTGGTTTGGGAGTATTATATTTACTTGCTTTTTGTTTCCATTAAGTATTTTCTAATAGTCAGCAGCGATTCCCGGAACCCTATGCACTGCTGCTGCACACGACCATCTAATGGGCTGTCCCCATTCAGTGTCGTGTCAATTTCCCAGGCGCTTGTGCAATGTCACTTTCGTCATCAATGTCCGTTCTCTGTTTGTTTTCTTCCTCCTCCACTCCTGAATCCTCGGCCCGAGTTGCCCAAGAGAGAGAAAAATGTGTGTGTGTGTGTGTGTGTGTGTGAGAGAGAGAGAGAGAGAGAGAGAGAGAGAGAGAGAGAGAGAGAGAGGGGGGGGGGGGGAGCGCACGGTGTGTGAGAGAGAAGAGAGTTCTGGAATTGAGAGGCCTAGATCTTGTGACAACCATAATAAAAACTCCTGATTTGTGGAAATTCCCAAAATACCCCTCAAATTTTGAAAATTCCAAAACATCTCCAATATTTTGTCATAAATTCCCAAAATATTCAATTTTTATAAAATTCCCAAAAGACCCTTGCTCGTGAGATTGAATTTCTCTAACTTTTTGTAGCTTTTCCAAAGAAGACTTATTGTCTATCACAACAATACAAGATGCTAAAACTAGAATTTGAGTCGGTTATGTAGGCTTTGGAGATGAATTGCTTCATTATTTTTAGAAATAGGTGCCCTTTTTTGCGAGGTAATTTGTGACGAATTACGTGCTAAGCATTCAAAAACGGATCTCAATTGCCAAAAAAGAATAAATATTAGAAAACCTTGAACAATCCAACCAAAATAGATACAAGGGATTTTTTGAAATTTGAGGGGTATTTTGAGAATTTCCACAAATTAGAGGGGTATTTTGATAATTTTCCCTAAAAAACTTTTTGGTAGTGTGGCACCTAAACAGGGCTAGAAAAGTACATTTTTCCTAATCGAAGAAAATAAGGGAAAACTTGAAATTCTCTCGGTTTTTAGGTCAAATTTATAAAGCTTTTTTCGGTAATTACAATAAAACTTGTGAAAATTTCTTGGTTTTCTTCAAGGCAAACTCAAAATCTAACCGAGATTTTAGGATTTAAGCCGGTTAAAATACACTAGACCCTGTTTTTTTTTCCTAACAATGCACCTAATATCTTGCAAGTTCCACTAGCAATGCACATTGAATCCCCACAAAGTTTTTAACCTAAGATCAGGTGCTGGGAGACACTGCTCCAGTCTTGCTCGTCAATGGGTCGTCATGCACGGCGCTGTTGATGGGCGAATCTCGACGAAGCTATCCAACGCCACGATGTCGATTGTAACTATCATAGACCATTTTTTTTCCCGAGAAAAAGATCCTTCTATTAGTTAATGAAACTGCCCATAGGGCTACAATCACCTCTACTAGAGAGGGCAACAACAATCATAAGGGGAGACTCTTCCAATGAAAAAACAGCATATGGACAATGAGGCTAAATCAGGAGAGGGGAGGAGGGGAAAGCCACACAGGTGGACGATAGTGCCATCTGAGCCCACCCTGGACCATGGTGAAGAAAGGCCCATGGCGCCAGAGTCAAAGGAAGGCCTCTCTACGTGAGAGTATGGATCAGCTCTAGCCAAAGATCTCAAACTGTCTTTGTTGGTGGTACAGGGCGAGCGTCGGAGATGCGGAAGCAGCGGGCCCGCCAAATGAACTAGAGTGTCAGGCCGCAGATGAGCTCCCAACACTCCTTTCTCTCATTGTACCACTCCTGTGGAGTAAGCTCTGTAGTAGGCTGGAGCGTAGGACGACCCCCCTGGATCACTATCATCCAACTGGTGGAGGATAGCTCAAACTGAACTGCCGGGCCCGTGAGAGTGGACCAAGCAGCTGCCCCCCAAGTATATTGTCGTGCTGTGGAAAAATCTGGCATCAGCTGAAGAACACGAAGCCAAACCTGTTGTGCCATAAGACAGTCCCAAAGACAATGACGCTGACTCTCCACAGGATGGCCACAAACTGCGCGTGCTGCCAAGAGACCACTATGTACAAGCCAGCTCCGCTCCCCATTGCTGTAGCTCTATGTGCAACCAGCCACTGGAACAAAGTGACTCGCCGCGGTTGTCTTTGTCACGTGACACATCCAACCCTATTTGTCCGTGGACAAGCTACAGCATGACCAGGGTTCAGTTCAGTCAAGTGAGTCTAGAATAGGAAGTGATCTGGCACTTTTGTGAGTCTGTTCGCAGACCGTGCATGTCCAAACACTTAGATCAGATGCATATCCTCTGGTTGCACACAGCATGATCATCAGATTACCATCGGAACCCATCGGGAGCATTTTTACAATGCATAGATCTATTTTCCCTATTTTTGACATTTTTCACTTATTATTTTTAAGTGACTTTTGTTGGAAACTAGGTAGGGCAATTTTGCTAAGTTTGTATATATAGAAACCTAGCGCTAGCACTTTTTGGTAGAAGAGGCAGCAGGAGCGCTTGCTCAACAGGCAACTTCTCAACAAGACCAACCCCCGCAACAGACCTAGCGTTTTCAGCCCATCTGAGAAGCTAGCATTTTTGCAAGACAGATCAGCCCTATCGTTTTGTACAGCAGATCAGCCCCGGCGACAATAGAAGATAGCAGATTCCACAGCCACACAGCAGATCAGCCCAAAGTTAGCAGATCTCCACCGTAGGAAGACATTCAACACTAGCGTTTTTGGATTGGAGTTCATTCCTTAGTGTTTTGCAGTTCCATCGTGACAAGATCAACAAGTAGACCAGCGTTTTCAGTTTTCAGCAGTCAAGCATCGCAGTAGAATCCCCTCGCCACACGGTGAGATTCATCAAGGTTTACAGTTTCAGCCCGGAAAATGCAGATTTCAGCTTCTGCGTTTTCAGCGCGTTGTCGTCGTACCGTCGTCATCGACATAGAGTCAGAATTCAGCAGATAAAGATTTGCAAATTTCAGCCTTAGCATTTTCGGATTTCAGCCCGTCTCGTCGTCGTCCTCATTGTCGTCGACATCGTCGGCAAGTCCAAGCATTGTAGAGATTTGTGCAATCAATAGTAGACCGCACTCGCCATAGAGAGTGGGGCCTTCGGAGGAGGGTTTGACAACTTCCTGGTGTCGTATTCTCTTCTCTCTCTATCTCTCAGTCTCAGTACCTTCATTCACAGTGTTCACTTTGTTTGTGTCCATTGCATTCTCTCACTAAAGGAACGGAAGGCTCTCCCTTCCGTAAGTAAAAGGAACCCTTGAGCACAGTTCGGATAACTCATCTTGAGCAAAGTTCAACATTCACTTCCGCTGTACCTTACAGTCTGGCGTCCCACAATCTCGCCCAGAAAGCTGACAAGAACTCAGCTGTGAAACCCTCCTCGTGCCAATGAGCCGCTGCAGCAGCAGGACGAGCCTCTCTCTGTGCTGCAAGTATGTGACGTCCCAGTCGAATAGTGTACTGAAAGAAAGGGATACCTGGATGGTCGGTTGAGGCGAAAGGGTCCCGCCAAAACCACTCTACAGGATCCCACTACACTCGTGCCAATGGACAGCTCTCCCAAGCCCACAGCCTCCGGTGGCCAGTCTCAAGAGCTGCTGGGTTAGGATCTATGACACAAGTCCTCCCACAGATGCCCACAATTCGAATCCGCTGAAAACAACACTCTGCAACCTGTGGGGCCTCTATTGAAACTCGGTGTAAATGACCCTCACCCTGTAGCTCGAAAAAGAGGGAAGGTATATTCTCTAAACAAGCCCAAACTGCGATGAGGACCTCCAATCGCGTGAAGGTCCCCATCCATCTGGGCGTTGTTGACTCGAGAGGTGTGAGTCACTTAGTTGGTACTGCCTCTGTGATGTCTTGATACATGCTCTGCATCCCTATCATGCCTTGTAGTAGCTGGATGCTCTGAAGCTCCTCTGACAAGCCTGAGAGCTATAGCCAGTCACCTACGGTGCGTGCTGGACCCTCTGCCATGGGACCCCAAGAAACATGAGGCCTACTACCAACCAAGTGGCCTCTCTAAGTGCTAACCATGGGGTTCCAAACAAGGGGCTGTCGCAGACGCTCCTCCGTGCAAGTAGGCTGGTGTTGCTCCAGGCCTCTCCTCAACTGCTCCTAGGAGCGGAGCAAACTCACAAAAAAACGGTCCTTCAGTCTCGTGGTCAGGCCAACTCTGCGCATTTCTGTGAAAATCCATATGGTCGAAGGTCTCCAAGGGCCTCCAGCCTAAGGCACTCTAGCACTAAGCCGGTGAAGCAAAAACTCCTTCGAGGGCTCCTCCCTTGGAAGCAATCCTCTGACAACAAACTTCCCAAGAAGGGCTTTGCTCTGCTGTGCTGGGTCTATGATCCCCAACCCCCCCTGAGAACAAGGAAGAGTGATGACCTGCACTGGCTGATGCAGGTACTCGAAAAGATCCAACAAGATGTGATGTACTACATAGTAGCCAACAACACCTGGTTGGCCACTACAACTCTGCCTATCAAAGAAAGTCGTGTGGAGCTTCAATGTATAAGCTTCCTCTTGATGGACAGGAGGAGGGGAGCAATCTGTTGCTCAGGAGACAAGTCCAAACCAACCTGATAGCCCAAGTATCAAACTGCAGTTCTTGGAATCCATCTGAAACCCTCAAGGCTTACCTGGCAGCCAATCAAGTGTAGGAGCACTACCAACCGAGAAAGCCACTGTCTTTCTCTAGTTGATCAGTGCCCGATGCACAACAAAAGGTCTCAAGAGCCTGCTTACACCTGTGAAGGTTGGCCCCCCACTACATCTATTTGGGCTTTCATGTTGGCCTTGAGGTGTCTTACGAGCAGCAATTTGTGCTAGTTCTAAAATCTATCAACAAGAAGCTTTGCCATTGGTCTTCCTTGCAAAAGCCTTGTTTAATTCGTCCTGCATGACTTTACCCTAGAGTCATGTCACATTTGCACTGTTTAGTGTGCAATTTTCCATGGAGTGGGTGAGACGGCTTTAGATACACATGCTCTCGAGCTCATTGACGCACTGTAATCTTGTCGCTTCGAGCAGGGGGAAGTTTAAGCATTATTGATCTAGAGATGTAGAGTAATGCATTGCTTGCCAAGCTCATTGTCCGTAGTTTGTTTCTTGGGGCTGAGCCTTGGAAGCAATTTTTATACCATGCAGTCATTTGCCTCTCCTTGTTTCGGATCTTGTCCGGTGGTGGCTCTAGTATCTCCTAGGAGTGGCTGAGACAGCTTTAGATACACATGCCCTGGAGCTCAATGACGCACTGTTATCTTGCCGCTTCGAGCGCAGGGGGAAGTTTGGGCATTATTGATCTAGAGATGTAGAGTAATGCATTGCTTGCCAAGCTCATTGTCCGTAGTTTGTTTCCCGGGGCTGAGCCTTGGAAGCAATTTTTTATACCATGCAGTCACGTACCTCTTCTTGTTTCGGATCTTGTCCGGTGGTGGCTCCTGTATCTCCCAGGAGCAGATTAGGGAGTGGCTGTTTTGTGGCTGTGCTCGGCCGTATCTGAGGTAGACGTACATTTTCTCGACGATGTACTCCACAGTGTGACCCAACGGTAGGCTGGCATGAGGCGGGACTCGCATTCATAGGGTTTCCCATGGTTAGAGTGTCGAGTGTTCTACAGTTCTGCTACTAAATATGTGTCCAAGGTCACTTTTAGTGAGTTTACATATTTATTAGCATTTATTGGCCATTTTTAGGATCGTGGGGTTTTTGTACTAGGTAGAGCAATTTGTCTATGGCTCTATGTATGTAAGCACCCCCCTTTGTAGTTTTGGCATGTTGTATTACTGAGCAGAGCTTGGGCACTTTCTCTCTCTAGCGTTTGTGTGTGCGGTCTCTCTCTCTCTAGCGTTTTCTGTGTTCACTCTCTCTCTCTCTCTCTCTCTCTCTCTCTCTCTCTCTCTCTCTCCCCCCCCCCCCCCCCCCCCCCCCCCCAATGTTTTTGCCAGGGATCTCTCTCTCCCTCTCTAGCGCTCCACTTCTCCTCCGTTTTGAGCCCCTACGTGCACACGTGCACTTGCAAATTGCTACCTGTGTCCTTTCGGTGGGTGGTACGTGACTAGAGTTCGTCTACAAGATCTGTTGCGAACGATCGGAGATTCATTGGCTCTCGGTTCCTCAAAAGAGGTTTGGTGGCGGTTGTAGACAAAATCATCACCCGATTCACCCTTTTCCGGTGCACCTTTGACACGGTATCAGAGCCACGGTGTGCTCTTGAATTGAATTGGTGATTTGTGCGAGTTTTTGGTGCTGAATTTCTGCGACAAAAAGAGATGGTTTACTGTTTTATTTGTGATTTTCACTCATTTGGGGCTGATTTTGGTTGTAGTAGGCAGATTTGAAGATTTCGCTTCTTCTACCTCGACCTAGCCTCGTCACATGTCTAAGTTCTCTCACACGATGGAGAGGAGTGACGATTCCGACGTGAATTCGATCCGTGATGAAGAAGTACATCGTGAGGTAGCTATCAACGGTGGTGGAGAAGGTCAACTAGGAGTGGAGGGATTGGTCCTAGTTCTACTTTGGCATAGGTGATGAATGAATCAAGATACCTACCGAATTCCAACAAAAACAACAACAAGAAGCAGAAGGGTAAGAAGAAAAGAAACAACAAAGAAAAGAAGAGTGATGCTGAAAAGAAAGCCTTGAAGGCAGATAGGCATTGCAATCACTGTGGGGAAAAGGGCCATTATTGGTGGAAGTATCCAAAGCGAGTTGGAGATGCTTCGACTTCTTTGGCTGCGATGGTGCAATCACTAGCCTTTGTTCATTTGGAGATTCTACTCTCATAGGACTCTCAAGGGACATCGAAGGCTGAGACGGATCTTGCGTGCGAGATGGTCGTGATTGGATTCTGGATAGTGGTGCCTCACGGCACATGACACCAAGAATCTTTTGTCCAACGTGCGGCGATACTGTAGTACTATTTTCATTGGCGACAAATCTGAAATTCCAATTCACAGCGAGGGATTGATGGAATTAATTCCCAACTGCAGAGGGGGTATGCAATGTGCATACCTCCGATGTACTTTATGCTCTGAAGCTGGGATTTCATCTTATGTCTGCGCACAAGATGTGCAAGCTAGGCATGGAGGTGATTTTTAGAAAAGATGCGATGTCTATTTGGGATCGTAACTCTGGCAAGGAGGTCAGAGGGGGCCTAGTGGAGCATGGACTCTACAGGCTCCATGCTCTTTCTTCAGCAATCAGGATACCTAATGGTGATCTTTGGCATTACAGATTTGAACAAGGATGCTCTTCAGATCGCTTTTCGTGAGCATATGCTTACATGCTTACCAAATGTTGGGAGTAAGCATGGGAAATGCGCTACTTCCATTCGTGGGAAGCAACATCGAGATGCTATTCAGAGGCATGCTACACGTCGAGCTATTACGGCTTGGAGTTGGTTCACACCGGTCTTTGTGGACCTATGCTGACTCCTTCCCTTGGCAAAGCTCTCTATTTCATGTTGCTAGTGGATGATTTCAACCGCTTTACTTGGGTATATTTTATACAACACAAGTCAGAGACGTTTGGTCTCTTCAAGAATTGGTGCGCTCTTGAGGAGAAGGAGAGCAATGAAGTGTGGAAGACAATTCGATCGAACAAAGGTGGGGTGTTTATCTCCAAAGCATTCAAGAGCTTGCGAATACCGGCTAGCCCATCAATATTCATGGCATTTTTGCACCCTCAACCATAGTGTTTTCAGCCCACAGAAGCAGATTAGCCCTAGCGTTTGCAGTCCCCAATGTTTTCAGCATTCAGCCCTTAAGCACCATTGATTATAGATTTCAGCCATAGCCTCATTGTTAGATCGCAGTTCCAAGCCAGATCAGCCCTAGCGTTTTCAGTTTCCAGCCTCTAAGATACAAGCATCTACCACAAGATCCCATCAGCATCTCAACATCTAGAACCATTGTATCAACATTTGTGCAATTTAAAGCGAATAACTCTCTAGTGATCTCTCTAGTGATAGAGAGAGGGGCCGTTGGAGGGGGTTTTGAGACGGTATCAGTCTCTCTCTCTCTCTCTCTCTTTCAACCTTCACTCACAGTATCATTCTCTCTTACTCTCTAGTCTATTGTACTGTTCTCTCATGAAGTCAAAGGAACTCAAAAGGAACCTTTTTGAGTATGCATTGAGCACTCATCGTGAGTTATCACCATAAATCACTTCCGCTACACATTACAAGCGAGGAGCCACTCCACCCTTTGTCATAGATTACCTGGATTGAATGAAGTCACTAATTTCTCCATGAGATTGTAGCGATACTAATAGGTTGACGGTATTCTACGGAACGTCTTCATGAAAAGATGCACATATGGAATTCCTAAAATGAACTTTGTTACTTGTGCTCTTTCATGTGTGTTATTTGAGGACGTATTCAAAAGTTGAAAGGAGTGTAGCATTTTATCTAATTCGCCTCACAAGTGATGTGAATGTGATAGTAACGAGATTTTCTAGATCAAGACATCCGTGAAAAAATCAACACAGTCTGGATGTGATTGCACAAGAAGGGAGCCGGATTATTTAGTTTGAACGAGGTCGTTAATTTCTCCATGAGAGTTTAGGGATATTGATAGGTTGACGGTATCTTGTGAAATGACTTAGTTACATATGCTCTTTCATGTGTGTATTGTTTTGAGTAGGTGTCGAAAGGTGAAATGATTGCAATATTTTCTCTGTTTCACCTAACGAGTGTGATAGTAACGAGATTCAGTAGATCAAGACATCTAATTAAAAGATCATCGCGGTCTTGATGTGTTGCTAAATAATCATGATTCTCATCTGAGATCTCGACGGGGATAATGATGTGAACGTGATGTGAGTGTTCAGTTACTTTCGTCTTTGTGCAAGTACCGGATGTGTAGTCTGTGCATGGGTGTAGCAGGGCTACAGTGTCACTTCACAGGGCAGACAATTGGCTACACTGGGTCTGGTTCACACTGGACGGACCCTCTGGACGGACCTTTGGTCTAGGGAGTGACACGTGGCAGGGTACCTACCGACGGTGGTCTAGTGGACCTCGTGGCCAGGTCACCACATGGCTGACATTATGAGCCGTTGGTGGCTCTTTATGGTGGTACATATGAGTAGTAGCGGTTGGTGATGTTATCATCTTCTTCACCTTTTGATCTTGTACGTAGTCGTCTAGAGCGAGTCTTACACAGAGCACTGCTACACCATCCCTGCACATCTGAGCCTCGACACCCCATTTGTACCAGTGAGTCCTGGGCTGGAGCTGAGTGTGCTGCCACGCCAGAGTCTGTACATGGTTCTTGGAGCTAGTCGAGTCCACATGTTCTGGTCCACTGTTGTGTCTCTGTTGTTATCCATTGTTTCTGTGTTTCATTCTGTTTGAGAGAGTTTCTGAGATCTCGACGGGGATAATGATGTGAAGGTGATGTGAGTGTTCGGTTACTTTCTTCTTTGTGCAAGTACCGGATGTGTAGTCTGTGCATGGGTTCATAGAGTCAATGTCTACTCAACTAGTTTTTTTCCTTTGTCTGTTTTGCCAGCATAATTGAGGGCGATTACTCTTCTTTCAAGAGGAGGGTGATATCAAGAGGAGGGTATGTCACAAGTGTGATGAGGCGGCATGGTGCCTAATGGCCACCCAAAGGGCCATTAATGAAGCTGGACCAAATCCCTAAATAGAAGTGACGTGAAAACCCTATGGTATGACGTGTGACAGCCTTCCGTAAATCACACCGCAAATCACGCTGGCTGATAACGTGATTGTATGGCCAGTTTTGGCAGCTCTTGGATGACAACTTTTGGAGGCCTCGCTTTAAGCTTGAGAAGCGTTTAGGGCCCCCTTGTACTATTTATAAGGAGCCTTGGGCCTCTCTCTGTGGAAGATTAACTAGGGAGTTCTGCAGAGAAGAGAGACCCTTGGCTATTGTACCTTTGTGATCAATCAAGAAAGAAATACCCAAATGGGCGCCAATCTTTGGGGCTAGTGCTTCTGGGAGAAGAACTGCACCGCTTCGTGTCGACTCTCTCTCTCTCTCTCTCTCTCTCTCTCTCTCTCTCTCTCTCTCTCTCTCAATCTCTCTCTCTCTCTCAGTTTAGTTGTTGCGATTTTTATTCGTGTGTTGCTATTGCTTTCTCTCTTGGGTGTTCAAGCCTATTACATCTATGTTTGTCTGTGCATGAGTATGTCTTGTGTCATGTCATGTGTGCAGGATGGATCTGATGAATGACTAACATTGGTATGAGAGTGTTTGATGTCCGCTCTCTACGTGTGTCTATGCATGAGTATGGGCTTGTGTCATGCCATGTTTACTGGTTGCCATGGCATATGTACAAGCAAGAAGAAGCTCTAATACCAATGCTAGTCCCTCGCGAGATCTATCCTGCACGCATGACATAACACAAGCCATACTCATGCATAGACAAGCTTAGAGAGTGGACATCACGCTCACCTCCTAGCCATAGAGCCACTACGCGCTCACCCCTCGAGCTTGGGAGCGTTCAGCCAATGGGTTAGCCTCTACCACAAGGGTTGGTGTCCCATACCACCAAGCCCACACCAATGCGGGTGTGCGTGTAGAGCTGCCAAGGGCATAGAGTCCAAGTGTGGTAATCACATCGGTTTTGAGTCCTGTTTATAGGATTCGTTAATCCCCCTAACCATAGGGTCATGGTCACACTTGGCCGGACATAGCTCAGGCGCCCATCCTGATGTTTGGGGATGTAGCACTTCCCTGCTGATTTTCAATCGATCTCCTCATTGATATCCTCGGCTATAAAAGTGGGAAATCGATTGTTCAAAGATCTTATGGATTTCCAAGTAGCACTAGACTTAGGTCGATGCTTCCACTTGATCAAATGCGCGGGGCAAGAAGCGTTTCGAGATTGTTTGACCGTTTGATCAAGAACCAATTCGGGTTCAAGTGGAATGTAACAAGTTGTATTCTCCGGACTTCCTCCAAAATAACGACTTGTTCATCTTGTCCCAAGCGCTCCTTCAAGCGGCTAACATGGAACACGGGATGGACAATAATGTCAAAGGGTAGATCGAGTTTGTAGGAGACATCATTAATCTTCTTGATAATTTGGAACGGTTGACAATATCGCAAAGACATTTTTTAGCATTGACTAGTGCAGATTCGGGTGGGGACAAGTGCCTTGCCTCGTCATTGAGGAGATGCGACAGATGCTTGAGCACACCTTACTGCCTGAGGAGCTCGAGGAGGCCCTTAGAGCACTCCCTCGTGGTAGTTGCCTGGAGAGGATGGTTTTGACTCCCAGCTTTTTCTTGGAGTATTGAAAGTGCTTGCACATGATCTATGTAGTGCTTACCAACACATTTTGCATACTCGGGAGATGCCTGATAGCATGAGCGAGGGATTGATCACTCTTATTCCCAAAGAGGGGGAATCTCCTCATGAGATGCGACTGTGGCGATCCATCACCATTCTCAACTCAGCCTACAAAATTCTTGCAACTCTTGCATGTGCACCATACTACCCTCCTTATGTGGATAGAGTCTATTCCATTTCTGATTGGGTTTCATGAGTGTGAGAACAAGCATCCTAGTGCTCTTTTGTTTGTATGTTATGTGTTCATTCTTACCTTGCGTCCTAGGCACACTCCCAACTAGGTGGGGCCCCCACCCCATCTTCTATATCCCCATGATGAGGCCCATGTCGATCATCTTGGTGTAGAGGCCGCCAGGTTTGATTTGCATCCCTCAGCGTAGTGCTTACATCAATGCTGGAGCAACCAAAGCCTCAAATAGCTACCGCTTTGGTTTGGGTCTGCTAGAAGTGTGCCTGGTGACACTTCCCTATAGCATGGCTGAAGCTGCATACCCTCGTGTCAGCCTTTGGCTCTTGCTACTGCTCCCTTGTGAAGCAAGAATGTGAGAAAATTTTTTGAGACAATTTGTCTGTGTATGCTTGTCTGTGTGCGCACATGTGGGTGAAAGATAAGAGTATGATGAGGATGACCCCTCCTCTCTACTTCGAGTGTCACACTTTCCTTTTTTGTCCGTTGGACTAGTAGATGCATGTGCAGGAGCCACATACATGAAAGGCATCTCTCTCTCTCTCTCTCTCTCTCTCACATCCTAATCCCTCTCCATACTTCAATATGGTCATTTGTTGTAATCACATGCCTCTTATGAGTCAGAAGACCTATTTGAAGTATGGAATGTAACCATCAGATGTACTTAATTGGGCCTACAGCTCGACTTAAGTCTCATAAGGATGTCAATATAGCGTTTTTTTCTTTCTTTCTACAGCGCTTACCCTGTTTGACTGTGGGATATAATGCACAATTTCAACTCAAAGCATGTTCTCTCTTTTAAGAGGAAGTCCACTCTTTGAGACACGTTTTTCTTCTTTTGCAGCTGAAATGGTTTTTGGGCAAGTTGTAATAGGACCGCCAGGGTCTGGAAAGACAACATATTGCAATGGGATGTCGGAATTTCTTCAGCTCATTGGCCGGTACTTGTGGGTTTTTTTTGGTATGCACATTTGCTCATCATACATGAATATAACTTCATAATTTCTGATCGCAGAAAAGTGGCAGTAGTAAATTTGGACCCTGCAAATGACAGTTTGCCATACAAATGTGCAGTCAACATTGAGGATTTGATTAAGCTCGATGATGTTATGAATGAGCATGGACTGGGCCCAAATGGAGGTAATTATCTGGCTTTTAAAAAATCTTTTTTGTGACAAGCTAAAATCCCAGAACTTAAAGATCACATTATGGAAGAAAAAGTTGACAAATGCTGAAAAATTTACTGCCTGAAACCATTATTTTCAATTCGAAGCATGATTTTTGAGGATGGTCCAAATGTTAGTATGTTGGCACCAATGGTAGGCTTGATTTTGTCTTGTGCTGCATCTCTAGATTCCCAATTGTTTGAGAGATTTTTAGAGTGTCTATACTCTACAAGAGAGCTGTTAATAGAGGTTTTTTACTTTGAAAACAACCAGAGTTAGCCATGAGGCTTGACACATACTGCGTTTGTGCTGGTCCCTTGGTCAGAACTCGGTCAAGGTTGGTCAATCCTCCCCTTCCATTTGGAATCGTACAATTTTTTTCCTTGCCAAAGATCTATCGAAAGACCTATTTTTTCTCCTCCAATTGAATTTTGAACTCTCTTTCAAAGAATGTTTCTTGCAAATCTTGCCTTATCTCTAGCTTGGTGTGCAGCAAGGATTGTAAGTTTTTCTTGTAGGGCACGATAAGTGCCTAGCTTTCTAACCGTTGTCACCAGCCTGTGCGATCATAAAAGCTGGTTACGGCAATTCACTACATAATCTGAAGGAATTTCAGCTTCCTGACAGCTTCACTGGAATGCCGCATCATCACATTTGTGACATACCCCATCTTGAAAGAAGAGTAAAAGCCCTCGATTATGCCCACAAAATCGACAAAGGACAAATACTAACTCTATGCTCCCATGCACCAGACTATACACATTTAGCACTTGCACAAGACATCAATCACTGAACAATCACGTCACATTCACATCATTGTCTTTGTCGAGATCTCAGATACGAATCATGGTCATTGTAACTTATTTAGCAATCACATCCAAACCGTGCTGATTGGATGTCTTGATCTTCTAAATCTCGTCACTATCAGTCTTCATATTCACATCCTTTGTCACATTTCATGCAGACGTGCCAATGACCATCTCCAAAAGGTAGTACATTTTGCAAAGCATGTATCCCACAAATCAATCACTTAGTTCCCACTGAACACTTGGATGCAAACATTCAATTAGTCATCTCATCTAGTCCAGAACTGTTGATGCACATAGATCACTATCCAGCCATCTCATCCTTTTGAAACTCTAGATGCACTAGGATCGGTGTCCAGTCATCTTATCGAGATAGATTTTCAATGCACTAGGATCACATTCATAACTTATTTAACCATCACATCCAAATCTCACCGATCTCTAGCAGATGTTTTGATGCACCAAATTCATTGTATCAATCATTGCAGACATTCCATCTCTCAACATATACTCAATCAATACACACGTGAAAGAGCATATGTAATCAACTTCAATTTAGGAAATTCCCAATTAGATATACATCTTTTCATAAAGTCATTCCGCAAAATATCGTCAGCTTGTCAGTACCCCTAAAATCTCATGGAGAAATTAGTGACTTATTTCAATCTAGGCAATCTGTGACAAAGGAGTGGAGTGGCTCTTCTCTTGTGCAACAAGCACCGCACCAGATCAAGCCCGCTGATTCGACGTGCACTTAAGGAAATGACAATGCTAATATCACAAATTTGTGACGTGGCATGGCCACTAAACTTGTAGATTCTAGATGAGAGGCCCAAAAAGGGTTAGGGTTAAAAACCTAACCCTACCCAGCTTACAGATAATGGCCGAGATGTCTAAACCCTTATAGAATAAAGCAAGAACGTAGAAGTTGACACGTGGCACACTGTACGAACTGGCCTGCATTTTGTGGAGATGATGATGTGGCACTGCACGGATGTTTCGTATCTTAGGGAAGCACCTTGGGTCGCTAGATTTGGGTCTACAGCTTTTGGGGGCCAATGCTTTGCATGTGGGTTGCTTTTGGGCCAGAGGCCACTTAAAAAACGTTTATAAGCAGAGCCAGGGCCTCTCGCTCAGGCAGATTAGCTTGAGAGCACTGCAAAGATAGGACCCTCGGACATTTGTACCTTTGTGAAGCCATAATAAAGAAATAATGGAAGGGGCGCCAGTCCGTGGGGTCGGTGCATCTTGAAGCGTAACTTTGCCGCTTCGTGTTGACTCTCCTCTTCTCTCTATCTCTCTTCTGGTTCAAGTTCAGTTCAATTGTTTGCAGTTTTCTCACGTGTATTGCTGTAGATCTTTGGCTTGGGGTCTCCAAGCCTATTACAATGGTATCAAAGGAGAAACGATTCTTCTTCTATGGAGGATCCAATCCCTTTCCATGCGGCACACATGGCTTCTCGCAGTGAATCCAGTGCAGAGGAAATTGTTCCACCGACTACCCAACTTCGTGAAGATGAAGACATCCTAGCAGGGGATTAGCAGATACCAACGGGAATTCCAAAGGAGGCAGACCTTCCTCCGAGGCATCTAAGGAAGAGCATGGCCCTTTTCCGCTTGGAGACCTCGATAGGATGGAGTACGGGCGTCAGACATAGGTTGACACTTGTGCCAAAAGAATGATCAAGTACTCTAAGGACCCGAAGTACATGAAGTACCTTAAGAACCACTCGCTTGACGAGGTCTATTCACGATGGTGTGATGCCACCATTTCACCTCTCTGAAGAAAGCACATCATCCGAGTGTAGAAGCAGAGAAGCTGTACTCGCAAGTATGAGAATTCAAATTTGTCAGAGTCAAGAGTTAGAGCGTCTCAATTTTCTTTTATCTCATGCGGATTGTTTCTTAGAGTGTCTACCGTTACCTTCAAAGCGGCCGGGAGATCACTCTATCTACTTGAAACTGTCACAAATTGCTAACGTGTCAAGCCCTTGAAGAACGGAGCCAACCTGCAGATCCCGGTTGAGAGGCCTAAACCCTAAATGAAGAAGCAAAAGCAACAAAAGAAGTTTTACCAACTTGCAAAGTCTTGCCCAGTGGACTATTTTTAAAGAAGAGTTCCCACCAACTTATGGGACCCCGATTGATGGTGCCCAAGTGACTAAAGGCATTAAACTAAAGCACCCAGAAGACTAGCGTGGAGAGCTGATGACGTGGCAGACCTATACAGATTTCTAGATTCCGTGCTGACATGTTGACGTGGCAAGCCTTTACGGATTTTCGAATTTTGTGCTAACTGTTGACGTGGCAGTGTACGGATTTCCGCGTCCTACGATGACTACTGACGTCTTATTGGTTGCTAGAAACTTCATTTCTTGCTTTTGCGCTGGCAGCTATTGGACTAGTTGCTTTTGAGTTTGTAGCTTTTCATATAAACCGCTTTTCAAGACCAAGGGCCTTTAAATATGTGCAGAGGGGTCAGTCTTTGGCACTCTTCCGGGTGAAGGTGCAGAGTGTGAGTATTGGCATTGTACCGAGTTCAAGTAATGTAAAGAAATACGGAAAGGGTCGCCAAAGTTTGGGGCAAGGGCTCTCTTGGGTGGAATTCGGCCATTCCTCGTCTCTTGTCGTCTATCTCTTTCAGTTTAGTTGTTATTTGAAGTGCTTAAAGTTGTTCAGTCTGTTCTTTTTCGTTAGCACGTTGTGCCCATCTCGTGACAAATACCAGGGAGTACCCCTCCAAACCAAATACCATACAGAGTTAGTATAGCTCAACAGGAAGAGATCTTGAGCCAAGTCAACGAGCTTGATCCAATGAAGTTCATCCTTTTGTTCACCGGTGCTACGTGTGCAGAAGAAAGACAGATTTGGAGAATCTGCATCGATTACAAGGCTCTTATTAAGATCACCATCAAGAAGAGGTTTCCATGACCTTGACTTGATGATATACTTGACATATTGTAGGGTTTTACTTGTTTCATAGTCACATAAAACAACGGGTCGGGGTCGTGAACAGGGACGGGGACGGGGACGGGAACGGGAACATGAACAGGGACGGGGAAAGGTTGGCAAAAGTTAGGAAACGAGGACGTGGGTCGGAACGGCAAAAAAAGAAAAAGAGTTTTTTTGGCATTTTTTTACCTATACACATGCCATACATATAGAGCATCACTTTGACCACAAATTATACTAAATAGACCAAAGAACATGAGTCATATAGATGCAAATGTGCTAATAAAACATCGATGGCACAAGAATCGAGATGGATACAAAATGAAAAGTACTTGCTACAAGGGCTCAAAATGAGTCAAATTTCAATGTCATCTCAGTGACGAGGATAACAAAAAAACTAGGCTAGCTAGAGGAGTAGCCTCTAGACTCTAGAGTCAGAGTGATCATCAAACTCCGGAAGTGCTCGCCTACTAAATCTCCACATCATTGTCGTAGTCAAGGTCGTCTGCGACGTATGAGGCCTCGCAGTCCTCCGCTAGCTCCTCCAAAAGTGTTTCGGCCGTAGATGGATTCTCTTGTGTCATTTCCCACTCAGTGAATGGATATGCCTTGTGTGTGACGCTCTTGGAAAGCATACAAAGGCAATGTGGTTGTACACACTCCATAGTTGCTCCAAGCAACTAGTGGTAAAGGACACAAACAGCCAAGCGCTGCAAATATGGGCCATCTCCTCCATAGTCCTCCCACCACAAAACCGAGCCAATCTTGTTGCGATCAACCTGTGCATCTACATATCCATAGGAGCCCTTCTTTTGCCTGTAGTTGCATAGCTCATCTCTAATCTTGCGCCTAATATCACTGCTAGGCTCAAGGCGCTCCAATGCAAGCCACCATCCTTTGCTCTTCCTTGTCGATCTCTTGATGCCTTCCCTGAAACTCGGGATCAAGCACATAAGCCGCCGCATGAACTGTAGAGTAGTATGCATTCCACCTAGACTCACACAAGCCACGAATCTCCGCATACTGAATAGGGTCAGGCATAAGCTTCTCAAGTACCTCTATCATCCCATCCATGGCCTCGTAGACTTTGCCGATGCATGGCTGCAAGCTATCCACAAGTCGAAGTAGATGTAGAATGGGCTTGACCATGGCGTCAAGAGTCTTCACCTCCTCCCACCAAGTGGCGTCGTTTGCCCATTTTCGGCATTTCAACCCTGTTGTTGATGTGGACTCCGGCATGGCATGGAACTCATCACTGAGAAAGAGGCCCCTTAAGGCTCCGCCACATGTAGACAAGCGTCCTAGCATAAGCCAAGTGAATGTAAATCTTGTCTCTGAATATTTGAGCAAGGAGACAAGTGGCTTTTCTTTGAGAACTCGTGGCGCACTCATTGATGGTTGAGCACAAAGGACACAATTTGATTGATATCACTAATGGTGGGTAAAATCCATGACAAGCTCCCTATGTCCTTGAGGAGGTTGTTGAGGCAAAGTGCCAAAATGTGACATGGATAGTGGGATACATGCTCTCAATGATAGCCCCGACCTCCCTATTTGACGGCTCTCCATTTGCAACCATACAAAGGACATTCTCCGGGCTGATGATCTCAATGGTGCTTGTCCACTCCACAGCAAGCATCTCCGGGGCCTTGCCAATGTCCGATGCATCATGTGACTCCACAAAGTACATCTCTCCCCGAGAGTAGGCCACCAGTCCATGGATGGACCGCTTGCAGGTGTCACGCCATCCATCTACGAGGAGAGAAACGCCATTGGTCTCCCACAAATCCTTCGTTGGCTGGGCTGATTGCTCCACAATAAGCTTCTCTTTGTCAAGGAGGGTGATGCGAAGCCTCTCCGATGAAGGTGGCACATAAGAGGGACCATATTCCCCTATTTTTGTAACCATGGTTCGGAAGTATGGAGACCTATCAAGACAAAAAGGAGCATGTCGTGTTAGTATGGAGACCTCATAATGAAATACAAAATGAGAGATTGCATAAGTCATTGCACAAGATAGAAAGAATTAGCATAATATCAACCGGTCATAACTCGAAGAAAACTTCATAATGTGAAGTCTGCTTGTCTGCTATATGACTAAAAAACATACCTAGATGAATCCAGGATAAGCCCAGATTCACCCTTACGAAGTGCAAGGTATAGACCCATTATGCATAGTATTGACTAGATATCATGACATCCCCACTAATATCATCAGTGCCCAATAGTGGGTGTAGAACTAGGTCCCCACGTATGCTCTAAGTTTCTGGCATGACTCTGGAGATCAATGTCATGAAGGAACATTGTTGTAATTGCGGATACATGTGAATTGCAATACAAAGCATCTACAGCCACATTATTCTTGCCCTTCAAATATACTATTTGAAAATGAAACCGAGACACGATGTTTGCACATCTCATCTATTGCTCTGACAACTTTGGCTAGGACATAAAATTCATCTAACTCTAATTATATTTGTACACTGCAAAGTTTGCACCAACAAGTGAGGCTTCCACTAACTCAAAGCATGTATCACTATGCTAAGAGTTCCTTCTCATAAATTTGTGCAGCCAATCTTCAAAAGCATCTCACTCTCACCAGCTGCTGCATGGCCCTCCTGCAACAAGACCGCTCCCAAACTGCTCCCATAAGCATCACAATAATCCTCAAAAAGCTTCTGCAAATCTAGTAGTATCAATACAGACCCCCCCAATACTCAACTTGTGTGTGAGCCGCTCAAATGAGGAAATTTGTGGAGGTCCCCAAGTAAATGGTACGCCTTTCTGAGGAAGGGCATGCAACAACGAAGATATCTCCACAAAGTTTCTGATAAACTGCCGATAGTAAGAAGTAAGCATCAAAGAGATACTCACATAATGTACATTCCACAATGTAGGCCAATAGCTTATAGCCTCATCCATAGCTAGATCAATCCGAGCATCCTTGGACGAAACAATGTGTCCGAAGAAGTGTATCCCTTCCAAAAAGAGCTCACTTTTCTTTCCGTTGATCACCAATTTGTATTCCCACACACTCTCTCTGAACACTGCCCTCTATGCTCTGCTTGGGACTTCAAGAAGGCAATAATGTCATCGAAGAATGTGCCCACATATTGCCGATGCTTTCTAAAGATCCTATCCATCATCCTATTGAATGTTGCTGGAAAAACTCATACAATCCAAAGGATGTCCTGAACGCAATCTTGTTCACTATCTCCAAGAGCGATCCTGATCTCATGATAGGACCTCTTAAGATCGATTATAATGAAACAAGTCATAGTTACGCGTATGCCCTATCAACTACCTCATTTTTGTGTGAATTTTTTGTTTTAATGCTTCTTTTAGTGCTAGGCTTCATTATCTTGTGGGTGGCTACTATGGGGCTGTACCTTGCACTTTCCTTTAAGGGTGAATCTGGGCTTATCCTGGATTCATCTAGGTATAATTTTTAAGTCGTATAGCGGACATGCAGACTTCACATTGTGAAGTTTTCGTGCGAGTTACGACCAGTTGATATTGTGCTATTTTTTTCTATCTTTCGTGGTGCGTATGCCCTATCAACCTCATTTTGGTGCTAATTTTGTCGATTTAATGCTTCTTGTGCTAAGCTTCATTATTGCTGAGTCTGCCCTTTATCTCCGGAGTCATGAGAGAAATTCAGTACGCTGATCTTTGTGTTGATGTATGCTCGTGTGTGTGCGCATGTGGTGTGTGTTGTGTTTGGGAGCATATGTTAGGACCTAATTTTACACCCATTATTGAGCATTGATGACGTTAGTGGGCATGTTGTGGTATTTAGTCAATAGTATGCATAATGGACTAATGGTTATATTGTCTTGTGGGTGACTACTATAGGTCTATACCTTGCACTTTTCTTTAAGGGTGAAGCTGGGCTTATCCTGGATTAATGTAGGTATATAGAATGTTTTTAATCCACATTTTGGTGAGATATTCAACAGAGTACAAGGTGGGGAGACAATTTCAGGATATTCTCTCAAGGATGGTTATTTGCTGCAGAAAGCCATGTTATGAGGTACACGGGCTTTGAGGCAAAATCTGTTGATGAAGTCACGCCTTTCGTTGGGCATAGAGGGATAGATGCGACACTCAAGGCAATTGAGGGTTACTTCTATTGGCCTCAACTCAAGCGAAGTATGACAAGCACAAATGACGGGACTATTCTTAACGGGATCAAATATAAAATCCAAAGCTATACTCTCCTACAGTTGATCTGGATTAGGCTATACGCATGGTGGACATGATTGTATATGGACTATTGTGGATAGATTCAACAAGCAAGCTCACTTTGTACGAGTGTAGAGGACAGTGAAGGCCTCGTAAATTCTAATCAATAAAGAGAAACCTAAGGGATCACTACAAGCATATTGTATTATTCCTTTCCATCTTTAGTGGTTAGTGATTTAGAGACATGCCCGTAAAAAAAGAAAAGCACAGGCACAAACACAGATGCACAACATTGGAAAAAGGAAATGAGAACGAACATAGTTGCAAACCTCTTTGTAGAGAATTGGTTGGATCGTTTTGCATGATGCCAAGTTCTGAAGACTATGTATAAATATGTTGTGTAGTGCTTCCCTTCAAAACTCTACCCTGTTTATTCTCACATTAGTTTGTATCTTATTTAGGAATCAAGAAAATGGACTTTTGTCTTATAATTCTTGTTGTAAGAGTTCGACATTGTAAGAGATTGACATGCAGGAATTGATGAAATATGATAAAGCCAAGTAATTACATTAGTTTAGAAATGGTTTAAAACTTGAATCTCCTTTCTTTCATTTGTATGTAGATTTTGCCTTATAACTCTTGTTGTAAGAGATTGACGTGTAGCAAGGTAAATTCAAATAAAATTGAATCTCCTTTGTTGCATTTGTATGCGTCTCTCAAAGTCGTGTTGTGTGGAGCGTTTTAGCTGTTATAGTTTGGAAGTTCAGATCTTTTCGACCTTTTGAAGTTCTATGCATATACTTAATTTCTACGTTTAGCGTCTTGCCTTTCTCACCTTGTATGTCCTCCTTCACCAGGCCTTGTGTATTGCATGGATTACATTGAGAAGAATCTGGATTGGTTGAAGTCCAAATTGGAACCTCTGGAAAAAGGTAAGGTCCTTTCTATGAACGTTTAGCTATTCTCTTGTAACCAGTTTAGATAGTATATACACTAAAACGGGTCATTTCTTTTGCTCATTGCTATTCAAGAAAACTACAAATTTATTTATATACTTGTTTTTTTCTGAAGGTTCAAAAGGTTGTGATAGCTTATTTTTTCTTGCACTTTATTGTTCTTTCTATTGTTAATTTTTCGTTTTTGTATGTTGTCATTTATTGTCACATGAATCTCCTGACAACATCATATTGATTTGGCTCACAAGCATTTTGGCCTCTAAGTAGATGTTATATAGCTTTCTTGTGCTGTTTCTTTCTTTGCTTACCTCTCTGTCTTTGCTTGCGTTTTTTCCTTTTATACGCCACTTATGGCATTTTGAAGTGGAATGATGTATCCGATTTTTCCTATAGGCTGACTTCGGCATCAATAGGATGTTAATATAACTCTCTCTCTCTCTCTCTCTCTCTCTCTCTCTCTCTCTCTCTCCCCCCCCCCCCCCCCAACAAGAAAGAGACGGATAGTGCTCTCGACATCATCAACGAGGCCCTATCGAAGAAGATCACGGCTTAAGAGGCAGATTGTGCCTCTCTCAAAAGCAAAGTGGCCGCACAAGATGAAGAAATCTACAAACTAAAGGAAGAGTGGGAGGACATGCACTTCCCGACCAAGCTTGAAGAAGGAGAAATTCAGCCATCCATGGTAGAAGAGCTGAATACCATTAAGGTGCAAGTGCTCAGCATCCAAGCGGAGGAGGAGAAGAAGGCACGGGAGACCTCTTCATGGGTAGAGGTGCTCCCGTGCACCAAGAAGCAAGTGGAGGAAGCGGACCAATGGATCCAAGTGGCCAAAAAAGGTAAACATGAAATGCCCACTCCCACCTCTATCATCAACATTATAATTGAGGAAGAGCAAAGGAAGAAAGCACGCGCTCTCTACATGTACGAGTCACGAGTGTCAAGGACACCAACAATGTGGACGAGGAAGTGAAAAGCCTCTATGCACGTATGGGAATCATGGAGCCAAAACACACCGGAATGTGGAGCGTGGGCAAGAAAGGAGGAGGTGATGGGGAAACCTCCAAGGAACGTGCTCTAATCATCGTTTCGCTACCATAGAAGAGAGGAAAGACTTCCTTAAAAAGAGGCCTACACTAAAGCAAATAGGGATTTTCTTGGGAGATGATCTTACATTGTCTCAACTCGCATAGATGAAAGAATGCATGCACGAGATTGTGGTTGCAAGAGAGAAGGGAAAACTCGCCTTATATAGAGGAGGCAAAGTGATAGTACTTGACCATTGCACCGCATGACGGTGCGTGACCTATGGGACCAACCTAAAGCTTGTGGTATGGAATTGCAACGGCTTTGTTACGATTGGATGTTGGAGTCTTCAAGGATTACATCAGAGGAAGGGACACCATTTTCTACTTAGAGACACATCAGAGCCCAGAGAGCACACTCCGAGGGTGACTGGGTACAGATGGGAGAGCACATGTAGACAAGTGGCTCGTAATGAGCTCGATAGCAGAGGATCAGGAGGAGCAGCAGTGTTATTTAGGGAGGAGTTACACCCTATCATCCAAGTGGTTTGCAGAGATGAGAGTGCCCACTATATGTGGGTCAAGGTTAGAGCAGAGGAGGAAAGAGCTCTCTACATTGCTATATGTTACTTCCCTCCTAGCACATCTCATTATGCCTCTCCTAAGGGGTAGTTACCATAGATAATACTAGATAGAGGATCTTTGGGAGTTCTCAAGGGATGGAGATGTCATCCTACTTGGGGATTTTATTGCTAGCATAGCATGTCATCAGTCATCTTTCTTTGACACTTCCGAGGAGATGTTGAGAGCTAGAATCTAGAGAGATGGGGCTCTCGAGCAATGTAACATGAAACATTTCGTGGTTTCGGTCGTTTCGGGGTTTCGAGGTTTTGAAACGTTTCGTTTCATAGTATCAAAAACATGAAACGGGTTTCATAAACGACATTAAATCGTATATTAGTAAAATATGATAAATATGTATACAATGTAGCACACATGACTCTAGACTTTAATGTCCACAAGCGAGAGAGAGAGAGAGAGAGAGAGAGAGAGAGAGAGAGAGAGAGAGAGAGAGACGTGCTCATTGCTTAGAAGCGACTTCAAGCGAGCACGATCAAAGAGATATTCAGTGAAAGTTAAAACACAGCCACTAGTTTCATGAATCATAACTGATGCATCATTGATTCATTTAGCAAAGTACTTCTGTTGAACAAAGTTTCTGGAAAAAAAGCCCCAATTTTAAACGTTTCATAAAAAGTGCCTGTCCGTTTCATGCGTTTCGGCAAAACGTTTCATAGGTTTCGGGGTTTCGTCTGCATGAAACTCGTTTTTATGTCACACTGCTCTCGAGGACCTCAGAGGATGTTGAGGAGTTTACAAAGTATGGAAGATATCTGATTGCGATGGGCACAACACATGGATTGGCTATTTTGAATGGCCTTGATAGATACTCCTCTTCAGGCAGTTTCAGTTGCTTCCCTCATAGACATGGTATGAGCACTGTGGATTACGTTTTGGCTCCCACGTCACTTATACCATGCATTTAGGACTTATTAGGCTCTCCTAGACCTGTTGGAGTGTCTGTAGATCATGCTCCAATATCTTTGGCAATAGATTTTACTTACACTATTGGTGGCTTTCATCATGTAGCACATCGCCATCTGAGATACCACTTTTGCAGAGAGGCAAATGGAGTGTTTATAGAAGAGCGGTATAGTCTTCTAAGAGGACAGAACCCCATAGACCCTTTTAGAGCTCAACCAGATATTGACAGAGATGATACATACAGTAGGAGCTACAACTTTTCCCCATAGTTACCTGGAACGGGAAATCGGAACGGGGAATGGCAAAATGCATGAAATGCCATTCCCTCTTTCGGATACTCGCGTCTAAAACATGGAACGGGAATCCGGAATGGAAAATTGGGATGGGAACGGGGAACGGGAACTTGACTGCTTGGCCCTGCCTTTGCTTCGGTTCGTCCTACAGGCCCCTTGGCCCATCAACTACGTCTTTTGCTGCTGCCGACGATGGCCTCACCATGATGATGTTGCTTTGATCGGATGCAAATCACAAGCCTTCCCCCCCCTTCCACACAATGTTTGCTCTTGCTTCCTGCTTACGCTCTCCTATCGGCTGCTCCTTGTACTTTCCACCAGCTGGTTTGCTACGTCATCAAGCTTGTCACAAAAGGAGATTGGATGCTTCTCATGTTGAAGAAAGTCAGATTGAGAAGAATGAAGGGAAAAGAGAGGCTTTACTCAAAGCTCAATATGCGATACTATGGACGTTTCCAGAGCTCACAGAAGATCAACAATGTATCCTTTAGAATGAAGTTGCCAGATCATTGGAGGATACACAATTTTGTTCACGTGGGTCCTTTACGACCTTTCAAGGGACAAGTGCCAGAGTATTTGGTGCCAAAGGAGCAACTAGAGGTAGAAGAGACACATAAAATCCTTCAACCTTAGCAGATCCTAGCACACAAGGAAAGGTATTTGAAGGGAAAGTTGCTTTAAAATACTCGGTCAATTCCAGGAACTATCCTACCTGATGCCAAGTGGATGGAGGACTTGGCAGATACTCCTCATTTGTTAGAGCTTTACATTGGGGCCTTTGGATGGGCAGTGACATTTCCAAGAGTACAAGGTGATAGAGTAAGCAAGTTTGTTGTGGTACCTGCCCTCCTCTTCCTCGGAACAAGAGGAGAGCCACTTCACTCTCCTATCACAGATCAACATTGATTGAGAATAGAGTCGATCGATTATGTCTTTTGACATTTTTAGGAGTACTGAGCTGAGGATACTCTACCTAGTGACTTTTATACTCCTACATACGATATGATTTGATATGAATGGATTGTTGCAACAAAGATGTTTACTCTTTCAAATTGTGTGTTTGTTTGTGTGTGAGAGGTAGAATGTTGTGTGACTGGTTTTAGGGTTAGGGTTTTGCGTCGAGATCATAGACACGATTGATTATTGCATTTGTTTGGCTAGTCACAAAGTCTCCATGCCAATAGCCATAATCCTATTTGCTATGCATTGACTTTCTCTCTTTACAGAGCGCTGATTCTCTTTTCGAAACCTGAATTTCTAATTCTCTCTACCACAAAACTTCTCTGTCTAGAACAGTGCAGAAATTTCTCTCTATACTGCTTCTTTGTCTTTTGGGGGGCGGGGGGGGGGGGGGGGGGACTTATTTGGGCGCCTTGCTTTTTGGAAAGGACCTACCATTGTTGCAGGTCTTATGGGCCTGTAAAAGCACCCTCTAGGGCACTCCTTGTGATTGCATGATCACCAACTCTTGGATTTCAGCCCTCCAACTCTTTGTACGAGAAGAGTTTAATCAGTAAAGAAATACCCAAACGAGGGCATTGAAAGAGGCAATTCAGCGGGGCGACCAACTGTGTGAAGGGGCATCCTGCACCAACATCTTCTCTCTCCCAGTTCAGTTGTTCAAGTTGTTTGAAGTGATAAAGTGTTCCAAGGTCTTGCAAATTGTGGTTTTCTCTGTGTATATTCCATCAAATAACTCATCAGAAGTGATTACACCTTTTATCTCTTTTCACGGTGACTTGATAATGATGAATCTATTGCATTGAGACATCTATATAGTGGTCAGTGAGGTCTTGGATGTGATGGCTAGATAGATCCAGTGTGGATCAGTGATGCCTATAAATTAAAGGCCAGGGTTCCATTAACACTCAGATCATTGTGAGTGGGCTCACACGAGCAGTTGTAACCGACAGCGTGATTGACATAAACAGTACCACAAGGGGTGCCTTCTTAAGGAACCAATCTCTGTGAGTGGGAAGTCTGCTCCAATGTGTCTCATCTCTATTGTTCTCTTTCAGTTCAAGTTTGTTGTTTTTCATATTGTTACTGTTTGTACCCCTTGTGAGGTGACTCGCCAGTTCTCAGCACGACGGGGGGGGGAGGGCAGTTGGGGCAACAAACATAACCGTTGCAGCATTGAGAGACGAAGAAACCAGCAGGTAGCCTCTCTCTCTCTCACAGTCAGAGATCACCAAGCTCATTCGCCAAGACCTGACCCAGCTAGACACCAGGAGGACATGGATACAACCAGCACAAGAACTGGGCACGAAGATGGCTTTCTACAGAGACCACCTTCTCCAGCTTACGGAAGATGGTTTTGTGATGAGACCCAGATACATGGATACCCACTTGTCTCATGGGATACGGTGTGCTATTGGCCAGTTACGCACATCGTCTCACCAGCTGCGGATTGAAACCGGGAGATATAGCGGAGTACCAGCAGAGGCCAGGACATGCCCCTTGTGTGACATGGAACCTGAGACATAGCTGCATTATACATGCCGCTGCCCCGTCTACTACGAAATACGAGGCCGCTTCCATTGCTTGTTCAGAGAGGGTTTTGGACCACTCTCAAGAGTAATGGGATACGAAGATCAAAGATGCCTGGGTCTGTTCTTGCTCGCGCTGCGCAGACACAGAGAGAGCCTGATGAATGGCGAGGCTAACCAGTCTCAAAGACGGATTACAGACTTCTTCAGAGCAGACACGGGACAGCCGCAAGAGCCACTCCCACAGCAGAGCTCCCCCCCCGTCCCACACCAAAGGCACATTGATTGACCGAGCGATTGAACTGGGGAAATCCATGCGCCCACGACTACGCAAGACTACACAGCATCGACGGAGGCTACGTCAAAAGATTCAGAGCACGCTGGCCAGGCATGCACAACTCCCAGTCAGACTACTAACCATGGAGGAAATTGATGAGATCCGCCAACGACCGATGCTAGATCTTTTGTGATTCAGCTATCCCAACTAGCCGCCCATTCTTGCTTAGTTTTTCGGCTTAGCTCACATCGACCTATCTAGAATCCCATAATATATATCTTTGTTTTGTACTGTTGATTAGGTTATTTTGTTACTCTGACTTTGTATCAGATCCACCACCTTGTAACTTTCTGGTCTCATAGGTCACTATGGCCTTTTGAAGACGTTAATATAACATTTCATTTCATTTCTCTCTCTCTCTCTCTCTCTCTCTCTCTCTCTCTCTCTCTCTCTCTCTAATTCTGCGGGCTACAGAGTTGGGGAGATCCAGGAGGCCCAAGATGAGGGGATGCTCCCATATATAAAGGAGGTTACAATAGAGGATGAGATCTATATTTGCGAGTCATGGGAGATGCCCTTTGCAGACTCTGACCATGGAGGACATCGACACGATTAGGCATTGACCGATGCAAGCCATCTCCGGATTCTAATACACATAACCAACATTTTGTATCTTTTCTTGGAGATACACACCCATCTTGTGTTTATGTACCCCTCAAGCTCTTGATACCCACCTTTCTTAGCTCTAGTAGTGTTTCTGTTAGTTAGTTTCTTTTTTTTTAAATCCAAACCTTGTGTCAGATTCACCATGATGTAACTCTTTGGTCTCATAGGTCATTTTAGCCTTTTGCAATTGTTGATATAACATTGTATTTCATTTCATTTCATCTCTCTCTCTCTCTCTCTCTCTCTCTCTCTCTCTCTCTCTCTCTCTCTCTCTCTCTCTCTCGGCGAGATCTAGAAGCCTAAACCAAAAGGCTCTACTTTGCCATAACATACACCTCCAATCTTGGTGGATAGTGGACTCCATCTATGATTGCATACTCAATCTACCAATACATGCTCAAGATAATCAAACATGCCTTCTCATCCACTCATGGAGAATTCATCTCTTTTAGAAAATTTCCATCTCAATGCACTGAGGGGACTTGGTCTTCACAACCCTACAAGAATGGCTTATCTTTCAATCTTCTAGAGGTCATTACACTCAACAATTGGTTGATAAATAACATGTATATACAATGCCAAGGGAATGTCTATAGACAAGTCAATGGGATCTCGATGGGCTTGGCTTGTTCACCTTTATGGTGTAACCTCTACCTCCATTCTCTTGAATTTGACTTTCTAGCCAAAACTCTTACCTCCCCTAACCCGATCCCCATCCTATCTAAGCTAGGGATACCCTACAGAACATCCTACTCATCAATTTTGAAGATCCATCTTACTTATTGGAACACCAAAGGATCTACCCTAGTTGCCTCACTATTGAGGTGGAAAAAGGAGATAGTACAAAAAATTTGAACCTACAACTATCCATTATAAATGGGCAGCTCATTAAACACCTAGCAAAGAAGGAAGAGTGTCTACCATGCACTCCCATCAAGTACATAAAGAGGTCAAGCAATAGACCATCTGATTGGACACACAAAGTCATCATCTCCCAACTCAAGCCCATACTTTTTTGCAACTCACATCCATTTGAAGCCACACAAGACATCAAAGCACTTGTTAATGCCTTTTGTCAAAATGGTTTTGAGAGAGCGAAGCTATGGAGACTTGTTAGGAGATTTCTGCAAGAATGTGCATCATCCTCACATACTTGTCATCACCTCACATTCTTGTCATCACCTCACATTCTTGGACTTTCTAAAAATTGGAGGGCACTAGGACCCCCCTTTTTGAGGGGCCTAGTGCCCCCAAAACGGGCGGATTACTATCCTAGTGTGGGTGGAGGAGGGCCTCTCTCTATCACACACACACCACCACATTTTACCTCTTGAAGTTATGCCTCCCACAATTTGTTTTCCCAAAAATTACTTCTTAAGTGGTACCAAGGTCAAGACTCACAAGGAATAGTTAAAAGGTTCAAAAAACCTTTTAAAATAACCAACTATGCATGGAACCTCCACTCAAGCTTTTCCAGAGACATGAGAGAAACCGCATATATTGAGGTGCAACTCAAAGACTTTTTGAAGAAATGTATGCATGCACATATTCAAGGTCCTAAAACACCAAAAAAAGGGGAAAGCCAAAGGTTGCCAAGCTACCCAACCATATAATATTTAGCATGCACATATTCAAGGCCCTAAAATACCCACAAACAGGAAACACAAAAGGCTGCCAAGCTACCCCGCCTTATAATATTTAGCATTCACATATTCAAAGCCCTAAAAGGCTGCCAAGCTACCCCAACATATAATATTGAAAGGTAAGGCAAAAAGGCTCTCAAATCAGCCCACTTCAACTTTCCTTGGTTCATATACACCAATCCCATTTTTTAGGACGTGTCTCTCTCTCTCTCTCTCTCTCTCTCTCTCTCTCTCTCTCTCTTCAAGAACACCCCCCCCCCCCCCCCCAAGTTGGTGGTTACTTTAGCCCAACTATAACCTCCTTGAGGCCCCACCACTCCCCCCACTTCTTCATAACCCTTCTTGGAATTGAACTCAAGAGGCACAAACACATGCTATAGTATCCAATAGTGAGAAAAAAGAGGACATCACTATAAGCTGCCAAGGGAAATCAGCCACAGACTCACCCTACACTCATAGAATCTTCAAATCAAGTTGGATAATTCTAAGGCTACATTAGGTTGACATCAATAACAAGTAGCACTCTCTTATGACGCCTGCCTTCCACCTTAAAGATTTGACATTCTAGTGTTTCTTTTTTGGGTGATGGTGGCAGGTAACAGGAGAGTCCTTTACCTAATGCATTCACTCGACATCCTACCTCATAAAAGTCTACATCTCATGCATATGGCTCCTCTCTACCCTCTACCCTCTATTTTCCTTTTGTACAAGGCATTAATAGAAATGGCTCAATGGATTTTTGCAAAAAATGGTGTTCTATTGTCTATTATAAATTTCTTCCTTTGAAAGTGATGAAAATGTAGTGTGTAAACTACTCTCTCTCTCTCTCTCTCTCTCTCTCTCTCTCTCTCTCTCTCTCTCTCTCTCACACACACACACACACACATGCCGAGGAGTTAGACATAGCACCATTTTCACAGGAGGCGGAGGAGAGTGGAGGTGGTAGTCATATGTATATCTAGAGTCACAGAGATGCAGAGAGCGCCTTCTAGAGACACCTACCATCGTAGCCACGATGGGGAGGAAAGAGTCACAGCTCACAGATTTCTTCCAGTTGAACACCACCACCGCACTACCCGTCCCACCACGATGGGTAACACTTGGTATTGTTATACCTTTACACAAAAACAAGGAAACCCTATTTTATTTTGGGAAGGTGACCCTAGCCCCATCGAAGCAAGCCTCCATGTCTTCTTTTGGTACACTAGTCTCATGCAAGAGTTTCCTTGCGGTGGCTATTGCACCAAAAAATCCCATCGCCCGCCAAGAAGTAAGGATTGCCACCCTCAAGGGTCAAAGCCAAGAGCTCATTGGGGAGAGTGAGAAACTCAAGCAACGTTTGCGTAAGCTCGAGGATACAAAGGAAGTAGAGAGCCAAGCTTTGCTTGCAAAAGCACACAAAGCTGAAGCCTCCCTCACTAAGATCATTATGGAAGTTTACAAGGAAATCCATGAGGTAACACACAAGAAGATCGACACCAAGATAAAGGCAATTTTACAAGAATGCCAATCACAAAAATTCCTTGGCTTTAAGGTCAAGATTGGGGGCTCCACTTACCATGGTGCACCAACGAGGACACACTCGAAGAAGCAATCGCCAACCTCAATGGAATACATCAACTTGTCAACGTTGAACCTGAAACTGTTTCTTGCATCAAAGACACACATAGGCATGTGTCACCTAAGCATTGTATCCTCGCTCTCAAGGATAGAAGAACGGATGAAGCTACTACGCCAATCTCGCCCTCTCAAGGGAAAAAATCTTTGGATCACCAAGGAATTGCCCACAAATCAATTGAAGGCCAAAGCAAGCAAGCTCAAGAAGATGCACGAAGACTGCAAACAAGGTAAATGGGTAGTCTACCGCGGTGGTAAAGCAATCATCCAAGAGTTTCGAACCCCCAAACCAACTCTCCCCTTAAATGACCCCTCTTATATTTTGTTCTTTCCGTTTCTTTTACCTTCCCGATGGACCCTCAGTCCTTTACTAATATGTATCGATCACATTCCACTTAGAAGGAACCGTCGTAATGTTTGTTTTGGTCCCAATATCTGACCTCCATGGACGATAACTCTCTCTCTCTCTCTCTCTCTCTCTGCGCGAATACTCCTGCGCGAATACTCCTGCGCGCTGCTGCAACCCACTGCACCTGCGTGAGCAGTTCGCGAATACTCCTGCGCGCTGCTGCAACCCACTGCACCTGCGCCAGCAGGTGTATGTGAGTGTGTGTGTGCGTGCGTGTGTGTGGGCAAGAGATTCCTGCACGTTCCTCAGCTTTTGGGCGCCCCTCAGACTGTGTGGTCTGTTCGTCCGTGACCTGCTGTAGCAGTTAGTACTCAGCCCTGCACAGCTTAACCCTACTGTGGGCTCGCCCCCTGTCAGTCATTCAACGACCTGCTGCATCCTCAGCGCCACTACAGTCAAGGCAGTCAGTACAGAACATAACAGTTAAGATTTTGCAGGCTTTAAAATTTGTTCTCTTCCCCTCTTCTTCACAATATGAAGAGAGGGTAGCTACGAAGCCAACCATGTCTTCCCCCATCATCAAGACGCCGACACCGACAAAGAAGACAACGTCCTTCATGCTCACGAATAAGAGGCTTGCACAATTGGAGAAGGACATGAAGGAATGGCGGATGGAGAGAGAAATATGGAAGGAGGAGAAAGCCAACTTCATCAAGCTATGGAACGAAGAGAAGGAGGACATGAGAGCGGAAATCCAAAATCTCAAAGAGGAGAAGGAGAGAAGGGAACGGGAGAACGAGAAGGAGAGGGAGAGATGGAGGAAAGAGCAAGAAGAGATGAAGGCACAAATCGATCTCCTTCATGCTTCCCTCACATCCCTCACCCCCGAGGAAGGAGAGATTAAAGGGGAGGCTAAGGAAGCCCTCAAGGAGGAGATCACCAAAGCCCTCACCGCAAGCATTGAGGACAAATTAGAGGCCACCAAAGAAGGATGGGTCGAAGTAGTCAAAAAGAACATCAAGAAGGTAGCAAGAGAGGAAGCCCAAAAAGATGAAGTACTCATCGTACACACAACCATCGAAGAGGAGAAGATGCGACAAGCTCGCCGTCTCAATGTGCGAGTGACCGGCATCAAAGAAGAAGAAGGGTCTACACCCGAAAGCGATGGGAAAGCTTTATGCAAGAAAGTGGGATACAAGGAAGAAGAGATCCCTTTCTCCAAAGTTTGGAGAGCCGGCAAAGATCCAAAGAAAAGAGCTCTCATCCTCCAATTCGCCTCCGAGGAGTCTCGAACTTCCTTCCTCCGAAAGAGGGTCATCCTGAGAGGGATCGACGGCCCACCGATTTATCTAGATGATGACCTCACAAAGATGCAACAAGATCACCGTCGCGCGTGCATGCCTCGAGTCCACCAAGCCCGCAAAGAAGGGAAGAAGGCAGTATATCGGGATGGTAGGGTTATCATTGATGGCAAGACCATCGCATAGGGACTCGCGGCCTGTGGGACACACGAGGAGATTCATGTCACGGTTTGGAATTGCAATGGAGACTTATGGACACACCCAGAGAGACTTGAGGAGGTGATGAGAGGTCGAGACATCATTCTACTTACAGAGACACACGAGAGCCCGGAGAGAGGGTTACCACGGATACATGGATTTCAGTGGGAGTCTCTACATCGAGGATGTATGCGCCAGCACACCACTCGCGGCTCAGGAGGAGTGGCCATACTCTTTAGATAGGGGCTTCACAGCAGACTACAGATTGTTGCCCGGGACCCACAGGCCCGCTACATGTGGATTCGCCTCGAGCTCTCACGAGACAGGATCGTCTACATTGCCCTTTGCTATTTTGCTCCCACAGGCTCCAGATTCGCCCCTATTGAGCAGGAGTCACCGTACGCATGCCTCACGGAGGAGATTATGGAGTACTCCACACTGGGTGAAGTCTTCCTTATGGGAGACTTCAATGCTCGTACACGCAGTGAGCAGTGTGAGACATATGACCATGAGGACCCAGAGACACTACACACTCTAGATGAGGAGGCTACTAGGAGAGACACAGCAGACAGAGCTCCAGTCACAGCTTATGGACGACATCTACTTCGACTTGGCTCCCAGCACCGTCTCGTTATTTATAACGGGATGGTCCAGTGGCCCACCTCAGGGGGCCTGACTTGTATGCCACATGGAGTTGCAGAAGGAGGGGGGAGTACAGTCGACTATATTCTGGGACCCAGGGAGGCTACACACCTTATCACATCCTTCACCATTCCACCCATACCCATCGGAGCCGACCACACATACCTCTCTTTCTCTATCACCGGAGATACCATCACACACAGCTCCACAACACGCACTCCACACACCACCATCCATTTCACACATGAGTTAGCCTCTATTTACTCGGCCAAGGTCGAACATGGCCTATGTCTCCTCCACCCATCCACACCACTCTCAGTTCTCACATCACATATCTCTTCCGTTCTCCACACTTCAGCTATTAGCTCTTTTCCACACACCACTCACACAGGACGCACTCCCCCCCCCGGGGCTATGCCTCAGAACCGCTGGTATGATGATGAGTGCAGAGAGCTATACCGACGCCTCCAGGCACGACAAGCCTTAGGAGAGATCACAGAGAGAGAGGCCAGACGGCATATGAAGACGCTGACACGCCAAAAGCGGCGAGCATTCGAAGAGGCACAGGAGCTTGAGCTATACCGCCTATTCATGAGCATGGATAGCGCGACGGCATGGCGCACCCTACGCGAGCCACGTCCGACTACAGCTATTGAGGATCCACAGATATGGCATGATTATGCAGAGCGACTTTATGAAGTGCCAGGGCAGCCTCCTATTCCACAACCACACGAGCCTCGCCCCACGTGCTCCTCCTTCTTTACGGCAGAGATGGTAGAGAGGGCCATACGCCGCATGCAGCACAGACGATCAGCTGACCATACTGGATTACAGAGTGAGCACATCATTTATGCGGCCTCCACTATAGCCCCGTTGATTGCACATGTCTTCAACCGGGCTATAGGGGAGGGCTTCCCAGAGGAGTGGACACAGCACACCATAGTGCCTATCCACAAATCTGGCGACACCCTGGACCCAGGGAACTACAGGACTATCATGATTGGCCACACGATGGCCAAGCTATATGGAGCAGTACTTGAGGCACAGCTCAGCTGCTACGCAGAGATCGAGGGTTTACGAGCTCCAGGCCAAGCCGGTTTCAGACGAGCTTTCTCCACCATTGACCACATCTTCGTTCTGCGCTGCCTCATTGATGGGGCAAAGGCGCGGAAGAAGAGGCTTTACTGCTGCTTTGTGGACTTCCGCAAGGCCTTTGACACAGTCCCACGCGAGAGACTCTTCCAGCGCCTTCACAGCATTGGGGTACCAACAGAGATGATTTGGGCCATATATGCTCTATATGAGAGGGTGGCGGGTCGGGTTCGTTGCCCAGGCGGTTTTTCAGAGACCATTGCTAGCACCATTGGTGTTAAGCAAGGATGCCCACTCTCCCCGACACTCTTTGGGCTATACATCGACGAGATCTCCGACTACATACTACGAGCAGGGGGAGAGGGGAGCGACTTAGCAGGTACTCCGGTCCACATCATGTTATATGCTGATGATATTGTGTTGATTTCAGAGTCACCCGAGGGCTTGCAACGCCATCTTGAGGCCTTGGACGAATTCAGCACAAACAGGGGGTTGACTGTGAACCTTGGCAAAACCAAGGTTATGATCTTTCACACATCCAGTGCAGTGAGGAGCGCCGCCACCTTCACAGCAGCAGGAGGACAGGTTGATGTAGTCACCTCCTATGTCTACCTTGGCATCACATTCACCAGCCTACCAGGACCCTTCACTATGAGGCAGGCTGCTGTTGACAGGCTCACCCGAGGATATGCAGCTCTGGCCATGCTAGAGCGGAGGTGCCACCAGGCACACTTTCAGGAGCCCCGCACGAAGGGGTGGCTTTTCGACACCTTAGTCACCCCGGCCTTGATGTACTCGGCGGCAGTATGGGCACCAGGATTGACAGCTGACCAGTGGACACAACTTGAGAGACCACAGGTATATATGATCTCACGCTTGCTCCGCAGCAAGAAGACAGTGCCACACGACATTATTAGAGCCGAGCTCGCCACACCACCTATGGTTGTAGAGGCACTATTCCAGACAGTTTGCTTCATCCAGAGGATGAGAGAGCTACCTCCTGACAGACTTACCCGTAGAGCATTTGAGGCAGCTATACAGCTATCAGAGAGTGGACATGAGAGAGCATGGTACTCACAGGTCAGAGCATGGTTTGAGGGACACGGTCTTGACATGGAGAGCCTACCACCATTCCAGTACGACCCCCACTCACCATATGTTCACCTCTCTCGCAGTGAGAGGAACTTGGTATTGAGACAGGATCTGTGGCAGCTATACACTAGGAGAGTCTGGGCGGCACCTAGCTTGGGGACGAGGATGTCAGATTACAGAGACCAGTTTCTCACCATATTATCTGGGGGGTTCATACAGAGACCACGCTACATGGACACATATATGCCACATAGCTCACGGGTGGCGATTGGTCAGCTGAGAGTGGCTTCACACAGGTTAGAGATTGAGATCGGGAGACATACTGGTGTTCCGAGGGGGGAGCGAATCTGCAGAGCCTGCACAGAGGAGGTGGAGAGTGAGGAGCACTTTGTATGTAGATGCAGAGCATACACTGAGATCAGAGGCAGGTATGAGGCCCTATTTAGAGGACAGCCCACTCTCCGAGAGATCATGGAATCTCGAGATCAGAGACAGCTCGGACGTTTCTTACTAGAGATACAGAGCCATCGGGACACACTACTACAGCCACACACAGCTACACAGACAGAGGGGAGACAATCGCAGCTCACAGACTTCTTTCAGAGGATTTCCGCCCCCCCCTCACCAGACACTCAGAGGGGAGTGACACTCCCACAGGCGGAGGTGAACCGAGCTAGACGACGACCACGAGTCACAGGCTACAGGGGCGCGAGCTCCCACCACCGACAGATCGAGGAGATCCGAGCCCGGGAGCGCCGTGCCACTGAGGAGCGAGTGGCTCAGATGAGGGCTGACCCGACCGCTTTCATCCGGGTAGCCTTGGCACCAGACCCACCCATGTACCACATCTTACACCCCCCCATTAGTACAGGATGGAGCTAGATAGCTTGATGCATTCTCATGATTGTACTACCTTGAGCATACAGACATGCATATACCCCTAGAGATAGAGCTCCATCCCTCCTCAGATACTCCACTACCTACTTTCAGCTCAGTTTTGTATCAATTTTGTTTCATTTGTCTTTCCGATAGACGGATGACATACACACAATGTACATTTGATTTGTCTCATAGGCCGATTTCGGCCTGACATAGACGTTAAAAATCTTTCTTTCTTTCTTCTTTCTTTCTCTCTCTCTCTCTCTCTCTCTCTCTCTCTCTCTCTCTCTCTCTCTCTCTCTCTCTCTCTCAAAGAAGAGATCCAGACAGAAATGGAGGCCAAACAATCGGGATGGGTGGAAGTAGTTAAAAAGAATATCAAGAAGGAGGTATGCGAGGAGGTTCACATGGGAGAGCACTTGAGGGTTCAGCTTACTCTCGAGGAGGAGCGATTGCGCCATATGAGGAAACACAATGTTAGGATCACTGGCCTTAAAGAGGGACCTTCAACAGAGGAGGATGCACGAGAGCTTTGTAGCCACCTAGGCTACAAAGAGACTATGCCTTTTACAAAGGCATGGCTAGCTGGCCGTGACACCACTCGAGCTCGCCCGTTGATCATGCAGTTACGAGGAGATGAGGACCGCACCACCTTTTTTCGCAAAAGGGTGCTCTTACGAGGCCTCCAGGGCGGCCATATCTTTATGGACGAGGACCTCACTAGGATGCAGATCAAGCACAGGAAATCATGCATGCCCAGGGTCCTTCAGGCACGGAAAGAAGGTAAAAAGGCCTTCTTTCGAGATGGTAGAATCTTCATCGACAGCCGCCCAATCTCATAGGGATTCGGGACCTATGAGACACATACACTAGCACAGGAGACACCACTCAGAGGGGCAGTCTGGAACTGTAATGGTTCTATATGGACACATCCGGAGTGCCTAGAGGAGATCATCAGTGAGCATGACTTTGTATGTTTTACGGAGACACATGAGAGCCCAGAGAGAGGACTACCTGTAGTCACAGGATTTCAGTGGGAGTCGACTTACAGGACCATCACCAGACAGAGTACAGCTCGGGGGTCAGGAGGGGTGGCCATACTATTCAGATAGAGCTTACACAACCGGATATAGGTGATGAGTAGAGACGAGGAGGCATGCTATATGTGGGTACGGCTAGAGCTCACCCACGAGAGAGGGCTATACATTGCCATATGCTACTTTTCACCACATGGATCACGATATGCTATCTAGGACCCCTACTCTCGACTGTCGGAGGACATTTCTCACTACACATCACTCGGGGAAGTCCTCCTCATGGGGGACTTCAACGGGAGGACACAGAGCCGACAATGTGAGATCTATGATATGGAGCAGCCAGAGATCATGAGGGCACTTGATGCAGAGGACATGGGGATGAGTAGAGTGTTTGCAGATGGGGGACAGGACAACACTGGATATGGCAGACACCTTCTTGAGCTTGGCAGCAGGCACCATCTCGTTATTTATAACGGGATGGCGAGGTGGCCAGATTCTGGGGGATTCACTTGCTTCCCACACAGTGGCGGAGAGAGCATAGTGGATTATTTGGTGGGCTCTACCCAGACAGCAGAGCTTATACACTCCTTCAGCGTTGCACGCACACCGATAGGGGCGGATCATACTTATCTTACATTCTCCCTTCTTGCTACACAGCTTGTTGACCCCCCCCACCTCCCCCCCTCACACTTACACTACCATTTCTTTCACTCATGAGCTCACTCCTGTTTATATACATCACCTGCATGAGCACCTTATACACTTAGACCCCACAGCACCTCTGGACACACTCACCACACACATTACATCCATCTTACACGAGTCAGTCACTCAAAGTTTCCCACATCGCATACACAAACACCCTCCACGCACTGGCACTATGCCACAAAACAGGTGGTACGACGACGAATGTCGAGATCTACACAGACACCTACGTATATTGGAGATCAGAGGGGAGATTACACATCGCCAGGCTCAGCGCAGGATGGAGACACTTACCCGTCGTAAAAGACGGGAGTGGGAGGAGCAATGTATTGGGACATCTATCATCTACTCATGAGCCAGGATAGTGTTGAGGCATGGCGCCGGATCAGACCTCCTAAGCCATCCACTCCTATTCAGGACCCAGCGACATGGCACAGATATGCTGAGAGCTTATACGAGATCCCAAGACAACCACCCATACCTACGCCATCGGCTACCCGACCCACATCATCTACTTTCTTCACCACCCACATGGTGAAGAAAGCTATATCCCACCTACAACATGGGAGGGCTAGAGATCAGGCAGGCCTACAGGCAGAGCATCTTATATATGGCTGTGATGCATTGGCACCACTCATTGCCCACCTCTTCAACCACGCGCTTTCAGAGGGATTCCCAGAGTCGTGGACAGAGCACACCATCGTGCCTATCCACAAATCTGGGGATGCCATGAATCCTAGCACATATCGCACTATCGTGATTGGTCCTATACTGGCCAAACTATATGGCGCGGTTTTAGAGGAGGAGCTCAGTTCTCTAGCAGAGGGAGAGGTCATGAGGACACCAAGACAGGCAGGCTTCCGCCGAGCTTTCTCTACTATTGATCATATCTTCACCCTTCGTTGTCTGATCGACCAGACACGGGTGAGGAAGAGGAGATTATATTGCTGCTTCGTGAACTTCCGCAAAGCATTTGACACAGTACCTAGAGAGAGACTTTTTAGACACCTGGCTGCGCTTGGGATTGGAGAGGAGATGGCATGGGGGATCTATGCATTGTATCTGGCAGAGTGAGATGCCCGGGTGGATTATCTGACACCCTTGTGAGCACCATTGGTGTGAAACAAGGTTGCCCTCTATAACCTACACTCTTTGGTCTATACATTGATGAGATTGTAGACTTCATCTTGCACAGGGGTGGAGAGGGTGTGGATATTGCAGGGACTACTGTACACATACTCTTATATGCATATGATATTGTCCTGATGTCAGAGACGGCAAAGGGACTACAGCTACATTTGCAGGCCCTGGATGATTTCTGCTCACAGAGAGGACTCACGGTGAACCTTGGCAAGACCAAGGTTCTCATATTTCATACATCGGCTCAGATTCGCCGACAGAGTAGATTTACAGTAGCTGGAGGGGATATAGAGGTGACAGGCTCATATGTATATCTGGGGGTTACATTCACCGCAGCATCAGGGACCTTCTCCATGACACAGGCAGCCAGAGATAGACTTACCAGAGGATACGCATCACTAGCTATGATGGAGAGACAGTGCCACCATGCCCACTTCCAGGAGCCCCGGACGAAGGGTTGGCTCTTTGACACATTGGTCACACCTGCACTCATGTATGCCTCGGCCATTTGGGGACAGGGACTGGCAGACTCAGTATGGACACAGATAGAGAGGCCACAGATTATTATGATCTCCAGGATGATTCGCAGCAAGCCATCAGTTCCACACGACATTATTAGAGCTGAGCTAGCTGCAGCACCGATGTTGGTAGAGGCACTCTTTCAGACTGTTTGCCTTCTTCACAGATTCAAAGATATGGATCCAAATAGGATCTCTCATAGAGCCTTCATTGCATCTAGAGAGATGGCACAGGCAGGGGACACTAGCTCATGGTATGCCCAGACACGAGATTGGCTAGCTCAGCACGGTTTCCATATCGATAGACTACCACCACTCCAGTATGACACCCAGGCCCCGACATATTCCCTCTCACACTCTGAGAGGAATAGGGTCATCAGACAGGAGATATGGCACACATATATTCAGAGGACATGGCGCAGGCCCACAGACACCCTACCTCCTAAAATGCTATATTACTATGAGCATTTTCTGAGGTTCTCAGAGCAAGGATTCATTGAGATTCCATTATACATGCAAGAGTACATGCCACACCGACTTCGGGTCAGCATTGGCCAGCTACGAGTGTCATCACATCAGCTAGAGATTGAGAGTGGCAGAGCCAGAGGCATACCACGAGAGGAGCGTACATGCCGGATCTGCCAAACAGAGGTGGAGAGTGAGGAGCATTTTGTCATGATATGCCCACCATATACAAAGCTGAGAGAGAGATATGGCATTGGAGACTCATTACAGCAACATATGATAGGCCGAGAGCAGAGGAGGTTTGGCCAGTTCCTGGTTGCGGCTTTAGAGGTTCGAGAGCAGTTGTTACAGCCACGCCAGAGTCGGGATAGCAGGACACAGACTACCATCACACAGTTTTTCCGATGAGCAAGAACAGACCCCCCCACACTACCTACACAGAGCAGAGGGCTTACCCTTCAGCAGGCAGAGTCTCAGAGGGCATGTCGGAGACCGAGGCTCCCAGGATATAGGACACATGGGTATCACCAGAGGGAGATCTCGAGGATACTAGCTCTACACCATCAGTATCTAGAGCAGAGTCATGTACCAGCATCGGGGGATCCAGCATTCGAGAGATATCTGAGCAAGCCACCACCGATGTACCACATTCTCTACCCTACATATGTTGCTTGTTTTTAGATACCCTCCCTATCATCTTATGGTGGTATCACCTTGCAGCCCCTAGTTGAGCCTGATGATGCGTGAGCACACCTCGACACGAGGACCCACACTATACATTGTACACCACATGCACCACCCTACCACACCCTTTTGCATAGTATAGGCTCATTTCAGTTTCTACCTTTTTTTTAATTTTCCTATGCCTAGAGCATCAACACATGTATATGATATTGTCTCATAGGTCGAGTTCGGCCTTTCGAAGACGTTAATAAAGCTCTCTCTCTCTCTCTCTCTCTCTCTCTCTCTCTCTCTCTCTCTCTCTCTCTCTCTCTCTCTCTCTCTCTCTCATGGCATCGTAAGGGGCTCGTCTTTATGCTACTGAAATTGGGTCGAAACCTAGGTCTGGACAACTTGGTGGGAGTTTGGTTCAAGTGTGCGGATTGTTTGTTTTCATTTGAATAAAGAAATACCGAAAGGGGCACCAGTCTTTGTTGGAGCCTACAGGGTGTCGGCCTTCATGTGTGTAGTGACAATCTAGTTGCTGGACTCTCTCTTCCTCTCAATCCTCTGTGTATAATTAATAGGTAATTGAATTTTGTACCGCCCTCTACTGTGTACTAGCCGGTTTCAGTGTGCCCTCTCTCAAAAGCAAAGTGGCGACACAAGATGAAGAAATTGACAAACTAAAGTAAGAGTTGGAGGATGAAACGAACACGCAGAGGGGTCTCCTGCCTACACGGACCGCCTATGGATACTCGGACAAACCACCTGACCATAGTCTCCATCCCCTGGCTAGGGCCAGCGTCGAAGGACGTAGGCGTGCACCTTGTAAAACTAGGCGTCCCATACCACTCGGGCTCACCTCCTCGAGGTGACCTCGCGCACTCCTAGCCTCACGGGCTAACCACTGGCACTTTTGGGGGTCGATAGATACAAATGAGGCCTTGACCTCCTCTTATGAAAGTGACTGGCCAGACTGGCCAAGTTCACACTACGTCCACCCGGATGCTAGACGTCTATCCGGACTGTCATAGACTAGATCCCCTCTCCTGCAAACGGGACACATCATACTTCCCCCCTTAAGAACCATTGATGTCCTCATCAATGAAGTGGGGATACTGAGCTTTCAAATCTCTAACTGACTCCCCAAGTAGCAAACCTTTTAGATTGACCCTTCCATTTAATCCGGTACTCATCATAAGCTGTTCGACGCGAATGACGGGTATGGATGGAGATCCATGGAGAGACCTCTCGAGGCTGATCCGGGTGAAAGCCTCAGTGCCACATGAGATTATCAGAGCTTGATGAGTGTGCCACCAATTGTAGTGGAGGCTCTTGCTAGATGAGTGTCTTTCATTCATAGCACGTGAGAGCCACCACGCGACAGATATGCATGACTAGCGCTTGAGTCATTGCGCCAACTGGCGAGTGAGGGTGATACTTCATGTTGGTTTGCAGAGATATCATCTTGGTTTGAGCTACATGGATTTAGTATGGCAGGTTGTCCCGTTTTCACAATATTCGTTGGATGCACCATCCCTCACCCTCACACGTTTAGAGATAGGAGGATTATTAGATATGATCTCATTCGGCTGGATACTAGGAGGACTTGGTTGTCTTCATCACATGAGTTGGGAATGAAGATGGCTTTTTATGGAGACCATCTTCTATTCACGATAGATGATGGGTTTATCTCATGCCACAAGTATATGGACACCCACCTATCTCATGGCATTAGATGTGCTCTTGGTCAGCTATGCACCTCATCTCACCAGTCGGAGATGGAGACTGATCGATACAAAGGTATACCCCTAGAGTAGAGATTATGCACGGTTTGCCAGAGAGGGCCAAAGACAAAGGAGTACGATATCTACCAATGCACGGCATACTATGAGATCCGCAAGCGTTTTCATTGCTTATTCGGAGAGGGCTTTGGCTCCTTTTCCCGCATCATGGATCATTAAGATTAGAGGTGCCTAGGTTTCTTCTCTCTGGAGATTTGAGAGAGACTACCCTTAGGAGCAGAGGATCTACACATATAGAGGTAGATCACTACTTTTTACGGGGGGACTACTCGGGATGGCCCACCACAAGTCACACAGTCAACTGTCACACCCTCATTGGAGCATTCTTCTTTATCGAGCCATCCAGCTTGGCCGCTGGGGACACACGAGGATGCGAGGATCTTCAGACCATAGACGAGGTTTACATCGAAGGTTACAGAGCATCATTGAGCGGCATCGAGCAAGGGGGGGGGGGCAGCCTCAAGAGGTTGCCATGGAGGACATTGAGGACGTACTCCAAAGACCCATGTGAGAGTTCATGGGATGATCACCATTGTCTACTTTCTCCATTGTGCATCTCATTAGCCCTCATGTGTCTTGTACTCATCCCCATATGTTTTGAGCTAATGTATTTTGTGATGAGGATGCAGCTTAGGCTTACATACCTACTACCCTCTCTAGGTACCCTCATTTATTTTTATCTTTATGTTCGCTAGACAGTGTTCTAGAGTCACACATGGATGTAACCTTTTAGTTTCATAGATCATTTGGCATTTTTAGACGTGTTAATATAACATTTCATTTCAATGTCATCACACACACACACACACACACACACACACACACACACACACAGGAGAGAGGGTCATGTCAAGTCGTGCGCATTGTTGCAACTTCGACCCTTAAGAACCATTGATGTCCTCATCAATGAAGTGGGGATATTGAGCTTTCAAAGCTCTAACTGATTCCCAAGTAGCAAACCTTTCAGACCCTTCCATTTTATTAAGTACTCATCATAAGCTTTTTGGTACGAATGACACATACGATGATCCAGAACAAAGAACCATTGATGTCCTCATCAATGAAGTGGGGATATTGAGCTTTCAAAGCTCTAACTGATTCCCAAGTAGCAAACCTTTCAGACCCTTCCATTTTATTAAGTACTCATCATAAGCTTTTTGGTACGAATGACACATACGATGATCCAGAACAACCTCTGGTTCTCGAGGAGTATACTCAGTTTGCATATCTTGCCATACATTTTCCTCGATAGGCACAGCAATGTCGGCTTCACCTAATTTTTCTACAAGGTAGGTGAATTGAAACACTGGATGTACAGTAACATTCGAAGGGAGAGCCAGTTTATAAGCAACTTAGCTAATTTCCTTTGTGATTAAGAATGGACCACAAATCTAGTTGAAAGCTTATAATGCTTTCCATTTCGCATAGCCTTGGAATCTTTGGGTATCTTCAGATAGACCCATTGTCCCACATCCAGAGCCCTCGAAGATCTCTTCTAATTAGCGTAAGTAGTAACTCGATCATGAGCTGTCCTTATACTATCTTTAGCCAATTCGAGCATTTCCTTCATATCACATAAGCCTGGCGATCTTTGACTTTTTCTAAGCCACTAGCAATAGGGGATTTAGGCTCAAATCCAATAGCAGAATGCTTGCTACTATTATAGGCAAACTCTAATTGTGGGAGGTACCTTTCCCAATCACATTGCCGCTGAGAGACATAAGCTCTCAACATGTCCTCCAACATCTGATTCATCCTTTCAGTTTGTCCATCGGACTCAGGATGACATACTCAACTTCGTCTGAAGGTGAGCGAACACACCTTGCCAAAATTGCCCAGTGAACTTATTATCTCGATGACTGACGATGTCTTCTGACAGTTATAAAGCTGGTCAACAAATAAAACCGCCAACTCATGGCTTTTTATTGTCGAATTCGTTGGTATAAACTTTGTCATTTTTGTGAGTCTATCGACCACAACCCAAATGGTATCATTGCCACGATTAGTATTTGGCAAACCAACGATAAAATCCATAGAAATACTCTACCACTTGGCATCAGAGGTTTCCAATGGATGTAGCAGGCTAGCTTTCCTAAGGCGCTCTGCCTTATTGACTTGACACTAAGTGCATCTCTTCACGTAGCTCTCTATGTAAGAGCGCATCTTTGGCCAATAGAAATATAGTTTGACCAATGTTAAAGTTCTCTGGATGTCTGGGCGAAGAGCGCTAGCGACATCATGACATTTGAACAAAATCCTTTGTCGAGCCTCATCGATTTTCGGCATACAAACCTTTCCATTTCTAAACAATAGTCTACCTATAATGGAATATTGTTGCTGTCTCATCTCTCCAGCACAAATCACTTAGGTCTCCAGATCACCCAAGCGTGTATGCGAGTCATGCCCCACTTCAACCTCGTTCCATATCTTGTCAAAATAGCTATCAGAACAACGTAGCCCTCAGAGAGAGAGAGAGAGAGAGAGAGAGAGAGAGAGAGAGAGAGAGAGAGAGAGAGAGAGAGAAATCCGTTGAGGTTTCAGCCGTTGTAGACAAGGCATTAACCTCAGGGATCCGGCTGTGTGCGTCAGCAACTTGATTGTTGGATCCTTTTCTGTAACGGATCTCAAAGTCAAACTCTTGCATAAACTCAACCCGTCTAGCCTTCCGGCCCCCGAGATCACCTTGATCACAGACATAGCGCAAAGAGTGATAGATTGTCCATGCAACAAAAGTAGAGCCATACAAGTAGGGCCGCCACTTCCTCAAAGCGTGGACCATGGCATGAAGCTCTTTTCCATACGTTGGATAACGCATCTCAACATCAGAAAGTTTTTTACTTTCAAACGCAACAGGACGTCCATTCTGATATAACGTTGCACCAATCACACAATCACTAGCATCCGTTTCAACTACAAAAGGCTTGCTAGTATCCACAATATGCTATATTGATGCAGTAGTCACCAAGTTCTTTAGTGTCCGAAAGCTCTCGTCGAAACGCTCATTCCTCGGCCCCTTCACCCCTCCTTTTTAAATTTGTGTAAGCAGAGCAGCAACTTTGGAGTAATCCTTGATAAATTTATGAAAGAATCCTTTAAATCCTATAGAGACCTTAGCATAAAGCTTCTCGGTCTCAGTACCTCGAGAACTGCACGTATATGTACAAGATGCTCAAACAAACTCCGGCTGTAAATTAGGATGTCATCAAGAAATACAACGACGAAGTTGTCTAGAAACGGTCTCATCATATCATTTATCATCTGCTGAAGCGTAGTTGGAGCATTGGTCAAACTTAAGGGTGAGACCAAAAATTCATAGTGACCATAGGAACATCTTCCACTTTGATTTGTATCTGATAATAGCCTGATCACAAGTCTATCTTCGTAAAATACAACACTCCATGGAGTCGATCTATCAGATCATCCATACCTGGGAATACTTATTCTTGATAATGAGTTTATTCAACCCCTTGTAATCCACGCAAAAGCGTGTAGTGTTATCCTTCTTTCAAGAAAGTAATACAGGCGCTCCACATGGGGATTTACTTGGTCGATTTAAAAGTGGCCAGCCACACTGACTGGGTTCACACTACGTCCGCTCACACGCCGGATGCCCATCACGAGGGTGTTTGAAACCTGCCTATAGGGCGGTAGACTTTAGTTTTCACCCGATTCTTCACTTCATGAACTTAACTTGACTCTAGGACACAGAGGAAAACTTCACGAATAAACTTGTGACCGGAATTAACACTTCCCCTTCGGTATTTCTTTATTCTTAACAAAATCGGGATAAAACCTGCGTTTCTCTACGAGCTGTCCCGCGTAAACCGGGCTGAAAATACATGTTCTGACCCGATTTCAGTAGCATAACCGTACTAGGAAGCTTCACAGACAAAATCCCCACGCAATGAGTGACTTTCCTGATGCTTACGGGCACTTTCCCAAACTTGGCAAGATTCTATAGCACGCTAAATTTTCTGTTTTCTGCCTCGAAAATGCACTAGATCACATGTACAACGATCCCCTCGCTACCCCGGACCTCTTGGGGGTATTAGGGATCAAGTAGGGCCAAAACCTAAACCTGCAAAAATACACAGCAGGCTGTAATTTTTGTTTTGGGCTCTGTTTCGCGTGCCTATCGCATCCATAGCAAGCCCTCGTACTCATGCACCTGTTGGGCTACTTGCCCTTTGAATCGGACGAGATTTCTAGTGTGAAATCTCTCCGAATTCACCTGTACCTACGGGGGATTAGCAACTAGCTAATCCAGTACCTGTGCAAGAGACTCTTGCCTTGGGAATCACGCATGAACCCACAATTGTACATACAGATGAAAAGCCCTCGAGCGGGGCATCACGATTTTGTATTCAAAGAGGGAGAGAGATGCATGAGAGCGGAATCATCGTGCTACATAGAGCAAGGGAGAAGGCAAGATTTCCATTAAAGTTGTGATCACTTGCACCCACTACTCACACACACAGTAGTTCACATATGAAGCATATCAGCCCCCTCTCAATTTGGGCGCCCCTTGTTGATGGTTCTAGAAAATGCATCAGGAGCTGCCAAGTGTCCACTTAGCCTCTTTTGAGTTAGTTCCTAGTACGCACCAACTTATAAGTAATGACTGAACTGAGTGCCCGACCATCTCGTGGCGACTTGCCCTTCCCGACTGTGGGTGAAACTCTCGGCCGTCGGCCCTCTCACACTGGCCACACAATGTCCGGCCATTTGTGACTTCAAAAAGAGGGTCCCAAAAATTAAATAAAAATCAAGGAAAAGAAACCAACAACTAAGATTAGTGGTTGTCACAGCCTCATGACATACCCCTCTCTTGAAATCGCAAACGTCCTCGATTGCATGCCATGTGTACATGCCATAGATGATTTAGTGTTATTAGCAGACTTTTATCATGACATGTATGCACAAGAAAGGTCATGAAAGATAGATACAAATGCCTTAATGAGACCTTCATACTTTTGTTATTTCATCTACGATAGAAGTGAGCATAATACCTTTAGCATTTGTAGAGCATTGTCCACTTCTATTGCATTGAACCTGTATGTACACTTGATGTGCTAGCTCCATCATTACACGTCCTCTGAGCACGTTGAGTTGGGGCAGACGTAGGCCGTAACCCAAAGGCCTCAAGGTAAAGCTGCAATACATTTGTGACTCTAGCAGTTCATACTCTTCCATCCACTTTGCATCCATAGGTGGATAGTTCTTGAACTTCACCAAATAGCGTCTTGCAACATGTCCCTTAACTTTTCTTTCTTTGGCCTCAGCTTTCTCTTCTTTTTCAGACTCCTCGGAGGCTTCAAGAGCCGCTTTTACAAAGGACCTCTTTGCTGGTCTTTTCTTTGACGTACCCCCTTTCACGTTGTCTTGATATCCATTGTATTCTCCCTTCAACAAGGTATGACCAGTGTTGGCAACTTCCATAAGCTGAGTAAAGGTAGCCACTCTGTTCTTTGTACAGTAATTCCTGAGCCCTTTAGGCAGCCCTCAACAATACTTCTCAATTTGCTCTTTCAGTGGCACAAACCTGTAGGAGGTTACTGAGAGCAACGCTTTACAAAACCTCCGATTGTACTCCTCTAAGCTCTTGCAAGTAGCGGCAGTAGCCAATCCGTCATGACATTGGCGTTTGACAGCCATGCAAATGCTTGAAGTATGCCCATATGGCGGGTGTCTGCCCTTGCATCAACAATCTCATCCACCATGAACGCGCATTTCTTTTCAAGAAGATGGCAACTTGCTTGACCTTGGAGGCCTCTATAAAACTCCCCGTACATAAGCTGTATCAAACCGTTGGAGGAAGGTAAGAGCCTTCGTCTTGTCCTCGAAACCACTGAAGGTATCAAACTTTACCGCTGCACCACCTTCTTTGTATGGCTTTGGCTTTTTCCAATACTCCCAAATTGTCGCAGGGAAGTGTCTGCAACATGGGCACTATAATAGAGATCATCGGCGCCCCTTGGCCATTTACATTTTGAGTCGCTGGTGCCATATCTGGCTGCTGTCCAGAAAAACCAGCCATGCCAAAATTGCCTTGTGGCACCCCAAACTGGCCTTGATTGCACTAAAACCCTTGTTGCATGCCAATACTACCATACATAGGTTCGGCATCATGCCTTGCATACCCCCAAAGACTGTTCCTGGCATATATTGCTTGTTTCCAAGCGCATAACCAGTTATACTTTGGAACACAGATCCACCCCTAAAATATCCCAAGATGTACCATGGGTGGTGGAAAAACTTGATGCATTGCCTTGAAACTCGATCCTCGTCCATTTAATGCAAGATTTGGACTCTGAAAGGTGGCGGGCTGAACTGGTAAAGTGTGTGGACAGAAGGATCTTCTCTTGGAGCCCCAACAGACTCCGCAACGTGCTAGTGCTCCCTATCCTGCCAGGAAGGACCTGGGCTTGAGCCTCAACGGGCTGTGTGAGTTTCCTTGTCTGTTGTGGCACTGGTGGTGCTTGCAAAAACTCCATAAACCTTGGGTTCTACACCAGTTGAGTGAAAACATTCACAACGGCAACCAACTGAGTCCTGAATTCATCATCTTCAAGTTGCCCAGTCATAAAGCCCTGCACTAGTGGAGCATTCACATCAAGAAAAGGTACAGACAGGGTGGCCTAGAACTCTCGCAAACCTCAAACATCGTAGGTATTGCCTGCCTGTCGTGCGAAGAGGAACCCTTTTCCATGATGCCTTTCCCTTTGTCGGCCATAGCGTAATTCCGAGATCATGTGCTCTGTGTTTTCGCCAAAATCCAACCAAGGCTCGCTCTTTGAGGAAAACGTGATTCGGTCCCGGCGACAAAACCATGAAACCGGCCCGTAGGGCGGTAGACTTTGGCTTTCACCCGAAACTTTACTTTAGACTTTAACTTTAGGACACAAAGGAAAGTTACGAATAAACTTTGTGACTGGATTTAACACGTCAAATGAACACGGCCTGGAAGCTAGAGCGCTCCAAGCAATCACCGACATCCTGTTGGCCCCAAAGACTGACTCCCCTTTCAGTATGTAACAGACTTGGACACTCCAAGTCAAGAATCAATCACCACAGCATCAAATAACCACTTCAAAACAATTCATAGATCACAATAGATTTGCACTGGCCCAGCGGAGTTCCGTGCCTAGAGATGTTGGCCCCAAAGACTGGTGCCCCTTTCGGTATTTCTTTATGTATTAAGTCAATGTCAAAGTACAAAGAGCGGTTAGGGTTTCACGCTCAGACTCTGTGTCCAGATGCTCTGAGAAGTGAGCCCTAAACCACTAATTTAAAGGTTACAAGGGATGCCCAAAAGCAGAGCCCCAAAAGCTTCAGAACAAAAGCAATCGAGAGAGAAATGAAATGAAATGAAATGTTATATTAACGTCTTCAAAAGGCCAAAGTGACCTATGAGACCAGGAAGTTACAATGCGGTGTATCTGATATCAAGTCAGATTAACAAAATAAATTAAACTAGACTAGGGATAACAAGATATAAATACTGCGGAATCCTAAACTAAGCGGATAGGTGTGAAAGGCGAGAGGCGTGAAACGTGTGAACTGAGCTATACAATGTGTAGACAATTTGGGAGGGAAGTAGAGATCTATCTGCATAGAGATCCATCTTCATTTGCACTCTGGACGATGAAAAAGTATGGCTCGAATCCTTTGCTGTAGCCTCCTTCGAAACTGTGTAGCTCCTCTTCTCCATCGGGGTCGTCTAGATCTCCCTAGCTCAAATGCACGGTCTATGAGAATGCCAGTAGTGCGGGTAGACCTCTCCACTGTTGGTTGCTCCTCTGTCTGTTCTTCTGGGTGTTCAGTATCTAGTGTAAAGAAATCTGTGATCTGTCTCTGGGGTTGTCTCTCTTCAGCTCTCCTCAGTAAAGTTTCTCTATGCCTGTGTAGCTCAAGTAGATAAAGCCTAAGACATCTTTGATCCTCATAACTCATGACCCTAGATAGTGGCCCGAAACCTTCTCTGAATATACAATGAAAACGGCCTCGTATCTCATAGTACACTGTGCAATGACATATGTAATGTACCTCTGTCTCTGGCTCTAGAAGGCATAAGCGGCATATCCTGCTATCTGCTGGTGTCCGTCTGAATCTGCCAGTCTCAATCTCGAGCTGATTTGAGGACGTGCGTATCTGGCCAATGGCACATCGGACACCATGAGAAAGATGCCTGTCCATATAACTAGGTCGAATCACAAACCCATCCCCTGTGAGGTGGAGAAAATGCTCTCTATAGAAAGCCGTCTTTGTGCCCAACTCCTGTATCGGCTCTATCCATGTCCTCCTTGTGTCCAGCTGAATCAAATCCTGACCAATGAGTCTATTAATCTCTACCCGCGTCAAAGACCTCAAGGGTGCCTGTAGAGAGTATTGAAAAGGAGGCAACCTGTCCATGGTGAAACCATGTGTCTGAAACCATGATGCCATCTGTGCATACCAGCATGATGTATCCCCATTAAGAGCTAATTGTCTGGAGGACTCTAGAGCCACCCTGGCATATCTGTCTCTGGTAGTATCCCACAAACTGTGTACAAAAGAAACTGATCTAGTAAGTGCCTCAATCACCATAGGGGGAGCAGCTAATTCTGCTCAAATGATATCATGTGGTAAGGAAGCCTTGGCTCTAATCAGCCGAGAGATCATAGATACCAGGGGCTTCTCCATACGCCTCCAACCCTCCTGGCCTACAGAAGGTCCCCAAACCTGCACCCCATATAACATAGTAGAGGCAACCAGAGTATCAAAGAGCCATAACTTTGTCCTAGGTTCCTGGAACTGAACCTGCGAACACATCCTCTCCATTCCTCCCAGAGCCGCACCAGCTCTAGTTAGTCTAGTCTCTGCCGCTCTTCTCAAGGAAAATCTCGGCCCAGTAAAGACTACCCCCAGGTAAGTGTATGCATCTGTATACTCCACAATCTCCTGACCATATTTGAAAGTAGGTACTGATCTCCTGACCCATTGCAGTGTGGTGTTAAACACCATAACCTTGGTTTTACCTAGGTTTACACACAATCCACTATCAACTCTCTCTCTCTCTCTCTCCAATTCCTTGCGTAGCAAAAAGCTTCAATTTGCGTCGCCCAGCATGCTTTCTTTTCAGCTCCTCAAATCCCGAAAATCCGTACATTGCTGCCACGTAGCATGGGCGCCTGATTTTAGGGTTTTCAGCCACTTAGGGTTTCAGCCAGCAGTTAGGGTTAGGGTTTACAGAAATTAGGGTTTCTGAAAATTAGGGTTTCTGGCAGAAATTAGGGTTTGCAGGAAATTAGGGTTTCTGATGTCGGTAGCCACGTCAACAGGACATCACATGACATTCAACATTCATTCGGATCTTAGACCATGATTTATCGGCAATGTAGCTAGCAAGCGCATCTAGATCCAATCGGGACCTCATCGATGTCCGATTGACTAACCCCTATTGCAACCATGTCTATTCGAGATCAATCAGACCAAAATGCTGCAGTCATTTCGTCTATCAGTTCCTGCACTTAAGAGAAGTCAAGAACAAATGAGTATCATAATCAGGAATTCCATTTCATTAAAGTCATACAGCAGAATATTGTCAGCTTTCAGTATCCCTAAAGCTCAAAGAGACATCAGTGACTCTAGTATCTAAATCAAGGCATCTGTTGACAAAGGAGTGGAGTGACTCCCCTCTTGTGCATCCCACTGCACCAGATCTCCAGCCAAGCTGAATTCTTGGTTCCGTTTGGAGTAGACTATGCTAAACCAAAAGCATCGAGGTAAAGTTTCACAATCTGAGGAGTATCTGCTAGGTCCTCCTCCTCCATCCACTTCGCATCCAATGCAAGATAGTTCTTGAACTTAACCAAGAACCGCCTTCGGACTTTACCTTTATTCTTCGTATCCTTATGTGCCAAAATCTGTTTAGGAACAAGGATTTCCTCGTTTTCTTCCACTTTGGGTTGCTCATCAGGCTCCCCATCATGAGACACATCACCCTTAAAAGGTTTCAAGAGACTCACATGGAATGCATTGTGAATCCTCCAAGTATCTGGTAGTTTCAATCGGAAGGAGACATCATTTATCTTTTCAGTGATCTGGAAAGGTCCATAGTATCGCATACTAAGCTTTGGAAAAAGCCTCTCCTTTCCCTTTTTCTTTCGTAGGCGTGCCTTCTCAAAACGTAAGAGCACCCAATCATCCTCCTTCAATTTCAAGTCGCGACGATGGCGATCCGCTGCCTTTTTTTGTCCTTCTGCAAAGTCTCGCGAACCTTGGCAAAAGCCGTATCCAAATCTCGCGTATAGTCATCCGCCTCAAAGATCTTATCTTTCGTGCTTAGGAAGGGTGGAACCTTCGTAGCACCTTCAACAATCTCAAATGGCGCCTTCCCCGTCGAAGAGTATATCGTGTTATTGTAGGCAAATTCCACCAAAGGTAAGTATTTTTCCCATTGAGTCTTCTGATCAGAGATGTAAGACTTCAATAAATCTAGAACCACTGAATTTGCAATCTCAGATTGCCCATCAGTCTGCGGGTGGAACGATGACGAGAACTGCAACCGCGTGCCAATGTTCTCCCAAATTGCCTTCCAAAACAAACTCGTAAATCTGGGGTCTCTGTCGGAGACAATCGTCTCAGGCATGCCATGTAATCTGAAGATCTGGGCCACAAACAGTCTCGCTAAGTGATCCGGCTTGACTGTTTTCTTCACTGGAATGAAATGAGCCTGTTTGCTAAATGTGTCAATAACAGTCTAGATACCATCGTGACCACTCTGTGTTCTAGGGAGATAAAAAATGAAATCCATTGCAATACTTTTCCAGGGGCTGGTGGGTATGGGTAAAGGCTGTAACAACCCCTGTGCCTTATGCCTGTCAAACTTGACCTTCTGGCATACTAAGCAACTGCGCACAAACTCTTCCACATCCTTTTTGAGTCTCGGCCAAAAGAAGTATCTCTCTACCCCCTTCATGGTGGTAGCAATGCCGCGATGACCCGTAAAAGGTGGACAGTGGCATTCAGTCATAACCTTTTCCCTCAATGGCTGTGTAACGCACAACATAGTCTTTCTCACCAAGTAGCCTTCCCGAATGGAGTATCTTGCTACTGTCTCCCCATCCCGTATCCGTGTGAAAATATCTGCAAAATCTGTATCTGTGGCATACTGATCGACCATATCCTCGAAGCCCTATGATGTATCGCGGAAATAGCCAGAACCAACGGCTTCCGAGACAAAGCATCTGCCACCACATTCTTTTGTCCCTGCACATGGACAATCTGGAAGTGAAACTATGACAAGATGTTCACCCACCGCATCTGCTTTTCCGAAAGTTGCGTCTGTGACAAGAAGTAGCGCAAACTCTGATGGTCTGTAAAGACAGTAAAATCTGCCCCGAGTAGGTAATGCCGCCACTGAGTAAGAGCATGGATAATTGCCAAAAGCTCTTTCTTATAAATCTGTGATGTCATCTCCGGCCTAGAGAACAATCGGCTCTCGTAAGCAATGACATGGCCTTCTTGCATCAAGACCGCACCCAGACTACGACCACAAGCATCACAATATACTTTGAATGACTTCTGCAAGTCCGGCAAAGTCAAAACTGGTCCCGTAATCTCTTTCAATGTCTGAAAGGCAGTCACCTCTGTGGATCCCCACGAGAAAGGGACTCCCTTCTATGTCAAGATATGCAAAGGGGAAGCAACCTCTACAAACTTTCGTATGAACCGCATGTAGTACGAACATAGTCCCAAGAAGCTTTTAACTTCATGGACATTCTTCAAATCGGGCCAATCACAGATAGTCTCTATCTTGGCCGGATCCATTTGCACTCCTGCTACTGAAACAATTGTGTCCCAAAAAGTGTATCTCTGGTAGGAAAAATTCGCTTTTCTTTGCATTAATCACTAACTTGTGATCTCGTAATGCCCGAAAGACGTGAAGTAGATGATCTCTGTGTTCTGCCTCATTCTTGGAGAAAACAATGATATTGTCAAACAAAGTGCCAACAAATAGCCTATACTCTCGAAAAATCCTGTCCATCATCCGGTTAAATGTCGCAAGAGCATTGGTTAAGCCAAAAGGCATCACCAAAAACTCAAATAACCCAAAAGTTGTCCTAAAAGCTGTTTTGTAGACGTCTCCTTGCGCGATTCTGATCTGATGATATCCACTCTTCAAGTCAATCCTGCTAAAGCACGAGGATCCCTGTAATCTTTCAAGTACATCATCGATCCTAGGAATCGGAAACCTGTTCTTGATGGTGATTTTGTTGAGAGCCTTACAATCGATGCACATTCTCCAAGATCCGTCTTTCTTCAAAACCAACAACACTGGAGAGCAGTACTAGGCTGGACAAGACCCTTTTCCAAGAGGTCTTTCACTTGGTTCATAATCTCTTCATTCTGTGCTCGGCTCACACGGGTAAGGTGGCCGATTCGGTGGTGTGCTTCCAAGTATCAGATCAATGGTATGATCTTCAGGACGAGCGGGTGGTAACTTGCATGGTAGGCCCTCTGAGAAGCAATCGTCGTGAGAGTGGAGAAAATCTTGGCGTTCTTTATCAAGTTTAGACATATTTGTACTATCCTTATAGCTCAAATCTTTCATAAAGATCGAGTAAACAAACAGACTGGATTTCATTAATTTAGAAATGGTTGAAGCCGATACAATACGGACAGACTCGCCCTTCATTTTATATCAAGTACAATGATTCTGCCCTTCTCTGTAGTCAATGTCGCTTTGCTCGCCCGATAATCGACCACGGCGTTGTTCTTGTGGTACCAGGAAATCCCTAAGAGAACATCACAACCTTCCAAAGGCATTATGAAAAAGTCCTCATGCCCCAAATACCCCTAACAATGCAACCGAAGTTTGCCAATGACAGGTGTAATGGCTACGTCCCTGCCGGGTGCCGCTAGAACAGCCTCTGCAAGTGGTCCCATCCGATCGGGAGTGATCTCGAGCCACGGCGCCAATTCCGGTGAAATGAAGTTGGCCTTGGCTCCTCCATCAAAGAAGATCAGGGCCTCTTGGTCCTTCACTTTGCCCCAAGCTCGGCAAAGTTCCGTACTCTCGTCCATTGTGTTGGGATCAGTACCCACACAATCTGGAACCAGTCCTATTTTCATCTTGCCTTTTCGTCCACGTTCCTCAGCAGCTCTCTAACTCTCAGGCCTGTCGTCATCCTTATCATTTTGTTCTTTCTGTGCCTTTTTAGGGCACTTCGCGGAGATGTGTCCATGTTCCCCCATCCAAAGCACTTCCCCTCCTTGATGAATCGAGCTCGCTCCTGAGGAGTAAGCTTGGGTCGTGCATCCTTTTTCTCTGGGTTGCTCTTTTTCTTTCTACTTTCATTCCCAGAAGTCTGTTCGGCTCGTTGTGTCATGGCCTCATCTGTGGGGTAAGTCAGACTGCCAGAGTGAATGGCAAAGCCCCGCTTCGCATGACTCATCAACTCCTGAATAGAAGCTGACTTCTGCTCCAAGCAGTGATCTCGGATCTCTGTAGGTAGACCCAAGGTGAACCGCTCAATGTGTTCTCTGAGCGAGATCTTCTTGAATGAAGAGGCGGGTAGAAAAGAGCTCCAGAATCTTTCACAGTAAGCATTGATTGTATCTTTCTTGGTTATCCGAAGATGGTTCCAAGCAGCTCGTATATCTCGTTCATACTCTTGCGTCAACCAAGAAGAAATAAAAAGCTTCTTAAATTTCAGCCATTTAACTGGCACAGTCTTGTTTAAAAGAAGCGTGGACCACCAAGTGCGAGCATTCCCCTTAAAGTAAGAGGCAGCTCTCCGAATCTTGGAGTGCTCTGAATAGCGTCCTCCTGCGAATGTCAAACTGCTGTATAAAAGACAAAGCCTTCGAAGCATCTGAGTATCCCAAAAAAGTATCAAACTTGATCGAGTGGCCACCTTAAACTCTCGGACTTTCTTGCTTTTATCTTCGAGAAAGTCATACCGGTTGGCTTTGTAAAAATTCTTCTTGTTCGCATAAAAGTTTCCGTCATCAGAATCTGAGGTGTCTGTAGACGAGTCCTCAGGACTGCCAGTCTCTGGGCGAGATTTAGCCTTCTTTGCCTTTTTCTTGCCCTTTCTGAAGCTTTGTTTCTTGCTTCGCTTTTTACCTTTTCTGTCTTCTTCGCTCGAATCTGAAGAGCTAGAAGAACGGTCAGAAGAAGAAGAAGAAGAAGAAGAACTGGGTACTCCTTCAAATCGAACACACTTCTTCTGTTTCTTTGCCTTGTCAAATGTCGATTGACGACCCAAATATCCCGGAAAGTCAGTGCCTTTCTTCTGCTTTTTGCCGTGCTTTTTGGATTTCTTTTGCACGTCAAAAAGCTGAGCAATCCGTGCATCAACCACCTCTTGTAATTCCTTCTCTAAATACTGTTTGTGATCAGAAGGTTTCTTGAGAGCAGGTTTCAGGGGTGGTGTAGTGGTTTTCTGCCACTGCGCATGCACTTCCTAGAAAGAAGTCTCGCTCATATATTTTGCCAATTACGGATCCTTTGCAAAACTGAGCATCATCTTTGTTGCATCGCCGATCGATTGACGACGCTTCATCTCTCTTTGCTCCACCTGAGTAGTCCGAGGCGGGCCATACTATCTGCCGGAATCTTCGTTGTGATCCCTGCCCGCATCTCCAGATGCAGAGGGAGTCCAGTGATCCTTGCATGAAGCCATAGGTGCCGCAGAAAAAAATTGGGGATCGGATTTCCCGTAGAAGAGAAATCGGATGTGCTCTGATACCACTGTAACAGACTTGGACACTCCAAGTCAAGAATCAGTCACCATAGCACCAAATAACCACTTCAAAACAATTCACAGATCACAATAGATTTGCACTGGCCCGGCGGAGTTCCGTGCCTAGAGATATTGGCCCCAAAGACTAGCGCCCCTTTCAATATTTCTTTATGTATTAAATCAATGTCAAAGTACAAAGAGCGGTTAGGGTTTCACTCTCAGACTCTGTGTCCAGATTCTTTGAGAAGTGAGCCCTAAACCACTAATTTAAAGGTTACAAGGGATGCCCAAAAGCAGAGCCCCAAAAGCTTCAAAACAAAAGCAATCTCTCTCTCTCTCTCTCTCTCTCTCTCTCTCTCTCTCTCTGTCAAGAGAGAGCCAATAATAAAGCAAATCAACTCTCTCTCTCTCTCTCTCCAATTCCTTGCGTAGCGAAAAGCTTCAATTTGCGTCGCCCAGCATGCTTTTTTTTCCAGCTCCGCAAATCTCGGAAATCCATACACTGCTGCCACGTGGCATGGGCGCCTGATTTTAGGGTTTCCAGCCACTTAGGTTTCAGCCAGCAGTTAGGGTTAGGTTTTCCAGAAATTAGGGTTTCTGAAAAATAGGGTTTTTGGCAGAAATTAGGGTTTGCAAAAAATTAGGGTTTCTGCTGTCGGTAGCCATGTCATCACTTTGTGACACAGCATTTCTTTATTCTTAGCGTTTCCCTAAGAGCTGTCCCGCATAAACCGGGCTGAAAAGACCTGTTCTGACCCGATTTCAGTAGCATAACCGTACTAGGAAGCTTCACAGACAAAATCCCCACGCAATGAGTGACTTTCCAGGTGCATACAGGCACTTTCCCAAACCTGGCAAGTTTCTGCAGCACGCTAAATTCTCTGTTTTCTCCCCCGAAAATGCACCACATCACATGTACAACAATCCCCTCGCTTCCCCGGACTTCCTTGGGGTATTAGGGATCGATTAGGGCCAAAACCCTAAACCTGCAAAAATACACAGCAAGCTGTATTTTCCTGTTTTGGGCTCCGTTTCACGTGCTAATCGCATCTGTAGCAAGCCCTCGTACTCATGCACTTATTGGGCTACTTGCCCTTTGAATCGGACGAGATTTCTTGCGTGAAATCTCTCCGAATTCACCTGTACCTGCGGGGGATTAGCAACTAGCTAATCCAGTACCTGTGCAAGAGGCTCTTGCCTCAGCAATCGTACATAAAATAATAGGATGAATACGAGAGTGTATGATGTTTAACTCACTTGAGTATTGGCAATGGATCACACACCTGAGAGGTATCTAGAGGCGTGACGACTTTCTAAAGGTTCTGGAACATGTAATTTTCCATGAAATTAAGTCGCCGACGTTTCTCATTAGCATACTTCCTATATCTATTTTGTGCCTATCTAACATTTTGACGAGCAATTTATAGCATAACCATTTGGTCCTGGTCCAGGATAAAGTCCTTGACTTACTAAATCTTCTTTGTAACCAACCTTACCGCATTCCAAAGTAGGGAGATACTCTTCCAAATCGGGTTGCTTCGTGCTAGTATATGCTCTTAGCTCATCGTGTAGCACCTATTGAACATGTTCAATCTACCCATCCGTCTCCGAAGGACCCACACTTTGATATTGAGTTGTGTTCCCAACGGTTTAAAAACAACCCTCCCGAAAGGTCCCGAAAGGTCCCGAAGGGACCGGTAAACGTGGGATCATGATCACTCACAAATTAATATAGGCAATCCCTATACCCTATATAGATTATCTGCAGATAACTTGGCTAAATCTACAGTTTTCACGATGGACTTGGTTGGAATAAACTTTCAAAGTTTAGTCAATCTACCTACAATCACCCATAGCGAGTCGTGTCCTCGTACGGTGATTGATAGGCCCACCCTAAAATCCATAAAAAGATAGCACTTATTGTGCCCAAAAAATTTTGTAAGCAGTGAAATGCATGAAGTTGCATGTCGCTGCAAATGTGTATTTGCTAAGACACTAGGGCCCATAACTAACACCTAGTGTGCATGCAGTAGCAAAACTTATCCAAGCCTATATTTCTATGGTTGGATTGGTTTGTGCTTGCCAAAACCCATGACTTAGTTTATGCTCATAGCATCCATGAAACTTGAGGGAATAGCTCTTTAAAAAACCTAATTACTTCCAACAGCGAACCGTAGCAATCCATAAAAGGCTAGACGGAACACTTACGAGGTAGCCCTGCTAAAGTATTTAAATCATAATAGTTTGTGAACATAAATCACACCCAGGTATAAATAATGAAACATTTTCATAGTATAGCCTTGCTATAGGCAGAATATATATGCAAAATTGTAGCCTAAAAAGTTTGAACAACCAACCGTTAATGTTGTTTAACAATACTTGCTACATGAATAAGTTGTACTAGGTATTCAACAACTTCTAGCCATTGAAATTGTTCCCGATACGGCATACTTGGAGCGGCCTATGAAACGGATTTGATCGACACATAGGGACTTTGTCGCGACACATAATTAAGGAGAAGGCACCAGTGTCAGTCCCGGAGACGCATATTCTCCACATGTGGAACATGTATCGTAGAGTGATGTCAGTAAATGTAACATCTGTCGAGTACGAAAAGTACTTGTGTGGAGGTAATTGGAAACACTCAGCAACAGGAGTGAGAGGGACCTTCATAAATCTTGCTCCACATTGGCTAAACCAAACTCCATGAGCTCCTAGACCATTTGTGGCTGACAACACATGCAAAACCGATCCCTACCTTGTAGGCCTATAACTATTTCAATAGGGATTGAACCCTCGATTTCATCGGAAAGAAAAGGAACAATTTGCAGAGGTGGTACGTGGTATACTACCCTCCAAACCCTTTGCTCAAACAAGACCTTGTCTTGTACCTAAAGAGCTAAGTGGGTGAAAGCACTCCAGAATATACATCGCACTTGTAAAGCTCAATCGAAGCATATCCAGAAAGGAAACAAAACCAAATTATATGCTTCATATGAGGAGGAAAAGTACCGTATACTTACCCGAAAGTCAAGGGAAATTTGCAAGCCAAGGAGGTAGAGGTACATTACCAAAATCCAAGTCTCTAATGGTCCAGTATTTCCTTTTAACTAAACACTAAAAGTAGAGATTAGTGAATATAAACAGACATTTAGCTGAGAACCATGGTCTTCTTAGCTATACTTTATCGACAAGCATAACAATGCCTGTAGAACGTACATATGACCTTGTGTTCACAACTGGATCTACATAAGCAAGAACTGTATTCACCATGAGTTCCTTTAAGATCATGGTGTCAACCCATTGACTATGTATACACCCTAGTTCCACCATTGCTTTATGACATTCTTGTTGCTTGATCATAATCGTTAATGGAATAAATAGCTCCATGAGCAAACATATTAAGTCCTACCATGCATATACATTTCCTTATTGTATTGTTTATGCATGTGTAGCGTATATTTACAGAGCTTTATTCATGGACAATGTAGCTCGTAGTTGCACTACTACCATGTAGTCAAATAGAGGAGGAGACATCTTATAGATATGCAATTGAGAAGTTGGTAGATTTAGGCTCATTGCCTTACTCGTTTTAAGAAGCATAAGACCTTAAAAATACCTACGTATACTACGGTCAAGTATCAATGCTAAAATGCTCGGCTCATAGTCAAACTGCAACAAGTGACTAAGTGCACATGCTGTCATCCAACCAAGTAAAAGAGTATGTTTTTCAAGCAGCCTTGCCATCCAACATCCGTCTCCTGGCTCTTATTTATTGTAGTATGTATAAAAGTAAAGTGTCAACCAATGGAATGTATTGCTAAGAGAATCACCATGTGTATATGCTAAACAAATTCTTAAAGAAGAAAACATGATAAGAGGAAAGCATCTTCTGCAAAACCCTTATATACCAGTAAATAGGTATCTTATGCAAAAAACTTACGTACCTGAATGGTTATTTGCAGAGCACAAATTGCAACTTATTAAATGCATCTTCTGAAGTTTCATGAGAAGAGTCTCTCTTTCGATGCCGTCCCAAACAAATTGCCTTTTTAAAATCTATGGACGATAGTCTCTTCTTTGCCACGTTGGCTGAGACAGTCAGTCGACGTAGGGATGACCTACTGTTGATTCGCATTTGGACTTGGCTGAATGTCTGATAATGCTATCCCTTAGGTAACTGGGAGGATAGTGTCTAGTTCTTCCTTTGTGATTAAAGAGGTTAACAGTTCGATAAGTGCATCCACTTGTTTTGATAGTAAATAGACACGTAGTGCCAACTTACAAAAACGGGCTTCAAAAGCCTAAAATTCGCGCAAAGTAAGATATTCTTTTTCCTCAGACAGATCGCTGACATCCTCCAGAATATCCAACACACATGTATTGATCTCAAAATAAAAAAGATGATCTTCGGGGAGATCCAAGTCAAGGAGGCCCATTTCAAGAGGGCAAAAATCTAAATCCACCTTGCGAAGCCTTGTCGGTAGGGGTAAAACGAGTTATGAAATTCGATTGGCCTTGCCAAATCAGATTCCTATGTCGACGACCAGGTCAAGATCAATTCCAAGGATCATTGAGGGCAAATCGATGCTAAAGAACTTCTTTATGCCGATTGCAAAAGTGAAGCCATGCAAACTTCAATAGTCCGAACTTGCTTTGCGAGATGTTTAAAGTATGAGGTTGAAAGCCTTGAGAGCTTGCCCAAAACCCAAATTCTATTTTGAAATCGAATTTCTTGCCGAGATTGTGCGTGCAACTTCACTTGTCACAATTAACAGATTGGAGAATTTGCTATGGATGTCGAACTGTAACTTACTGGCTAAGATTAGCTAGATGTTGTTGTGTATATTCGTCTCCAAAAAAACTCCAAGCACCAGGCCTTGCCTTGGTTGCAATCTGTAGCTTTGAAGCCTATCGGGGATAACCTTCTCTTGTTTTGGACAAGGGGGGTGTGGAAATCCCCTTAGTCTTCCCTCAAAGGCCTAACAAATAAAAGGTTTGCTGGCCCTTGAGTGTGAACTCAAGGCCATCCCAACCTGGCTATGGCGCACGTTAGCACCGCGAAGAAGGGGGGGGAGGGGGGGGGGGGGGGGGGGGGGGGGGAGAGAGAGCAGTCCCTGCTCGGATGAGAACGCCATAGAAATGAGAAATGGTCCTCAAAGCAACATGCACCCGCCAAGCCTAGCCACGACGAAATCGGAGCAGGTCGAAAATCATAGGTGTGTTAGAGAGCCTACACACGCCGCGCTTCGACTTCTCCTCCACAATTTGCATGGAGCATGCAATTGCATGGAAAAGCTCCACGACCCTCTTCTTTTGCCCAAGGACTTTTAACCACTCTGATACCAGTATAAGACTATAGGTGGTCTGGCATGCCACTGACCTCCCAACCATGCTCTCTTATAGAGCCCTGTGCATGCATGCCTGACACGTGGCAGGGACGTGTCCTAGGGCCTTGTACCCACGTGACCACTAACTCAAACCCTATCTGAGACATTCATAGGACCCACTATCAGGAGTAGGGGCCACATTGGACAGTGTTTTTTTTTGTCTCTTTCAACCCGAGAGGATCTCCCCTGGCAGCCTACTTTTTGCAGAGGCTATCTCTCTCTTTTTGTGCCACGGGACCTCACAGTTAAGAGGTCTCACTATGCCTTTGGCTGACGCGCCAGATTTGTTGTATTAGGAGTATGCAGATGACACTATGCAGATGACACTATGCCTTTGGCTGACGCGCCAGATTTGTTGTATTAGGAGTATGCAGATGACACTATGCTCTTTGTAGTATATGACACACTCACCTTGGACAGTCTACGAGATGCTCTTTTTACCTTTTTCTTGGCTAGTGGTGCTCTCATCAATTGGCACAAGTCTTTTGGTTTTCTTGTAGGTGTGGATGAGGATTGTCAGTGGGGTGCGTAGGATAATTTCGCTTGGCTACCTAGAGGGCAGACTTGCAGATATTTGGGTTTCCTTGTCAGATGTGCCAGTTAAGGAGCAGCTTGCGCTAGTACTACAGTCTATCAGGAATAAACTTTGCCATTGGTCATCCTTGCATTTATCTTTGGCTGCAGAGCCCTTGTGGTGAATCAAGTTCTTGAAATGGCTTGGTTCACCACATCCTACGTGAATCTTCACTCTGGCATCATGGTGCGTTTAAGGCGCCTTGTACGCAACATTATGTGGGGTGGCCTAGATGCCTGTATGCGATCATGAGTCCATCATTTTTGCCTAGAGAGGAGGGAGGATTGGAGATTATTGATCCAGAGATGTAGAGCAAGGCTTTGCTTGCGAAGCTCATAGTACATGGACTGTTTATAGGAGCAAAGCCTTGGAAAAAGTTTTTGCACCTTGCTTTGTCACATACCTCTCCTTGTTTTGAATCTCTAGATATTGCCGGTGTCATCTTCACAAATATACCCTTGGACACGTCCCATTTGTCACCATTTATGCGTTGCTTGCTATGGATTTGGAAGGAATTATGTCTTGCTTTTATTTGACACCCACCTTCTTGTGTTGCGGAGGTAGCGAGGCAGCTACTTGTACGGAATGCATATGTGATAGATTCAATAGACTGTCAGCTAGGCGAGAAGACTCACATTGACTGGGTTAGATGGGATGACAGGCCAACAGGCTGTTTACATGGTTGATCGAATGCTTCCTTGGTTGGGGTACACAGGTTATTGGAGCTACCTACTGGATTTGTAAAGGGGTTGCTGCCCGTATGAGAGAGATTGATGAGAGTATTACACCTGACTATGATGCCTTCCTAGGGGACAGATTCTTTTACCTTCTCATCAAGGATGGTGGGTGTACTTGGATCCTCACCCAGGAGGCCCGATTGTTGCTCAGCATTTGAAACCGGCCCGTAAGGGGCGGTAGGCGTTGGCTTTCACCCGAAATTTTTTACTTTAACTTTACGACACAAAGGGACTTCACGACAGCAGGCTGTAATTCTCTGTTTTGGACCATTTCGAGCGGAGCGAGCACGCCTACGCATATCTCAGGTGCTCCCGCACGCAATGGGACAGTTACCTTTCAAATTGGACGAGTTTTCACGTGAGAAAACTCTCCGTGTTCGCATTCCTTCGCGATGGAATTGTGCACTTGAAGGGGATTAGCGATTAGCTAATCCGGTTCCTGTACAAAAGGCTCTTGCCTTGGCAAACGCGCATAGAACCCCCAGAAGTGTACATGGTCATCTGAGAAGCCCAACTAGTGGGGCATTACCATATGTGCAAAGGGGAGAGAGAGATGCGCGAGAGCAAATCGTCGCGCTACATAGTGCAAGGGAGAAGGCGAGCTTTCCATTAAAGCTGTGATCACCTGCACCCACTACTCACACACACTGTAGCAACCCTCCATGAACAAAAATCAGCCTCTACTCTCAAATTGGACGCCCCCTCTTCATGCAGATATGGCAGATCAGCCTGGAGCCGCCATGTGTCCAGTTTGCCTCTTTTGAGTTAATTCCCTAGTACCCACCAACTTATAAGTGTCAAGAGGTGCCTGAATGACTTTGAACTGAGCCTAGACACTCTTTTATAGCTCGGATTCCAGTGCTGAATAGCCCCACCAACTCGGGGTGACCTACCCTTCCCAACTGCAAGTGACTCTGCCGTTTCACACTGGCCACGCAATGTCCGGTCATTTGCAACTTTAAAAAGAGGGTCCCAAAATCAAACAAAAATCATCGGAAAGAAACCAACAACTCAAGTTAGCAATTGCCACGTCCTCGTGACATACCACCCTCTTAAATCGCAAACGTCCTCGATTGCGTGCCTTATATACATGCCATAGATAATCTTGTGTGGTAAGCACCCTTTCATCATAGCAGGTATCCGCAAGAAAGGCTATCAAAACATGTGTACAAATGACTTAATGAGACCTTCATACTTTTGTCAAATTGTACATTGCTATTGCACTGAATCCATGAGTACATTTGATGTGCTAGCTCTATCATTACGCCTCCTTTGCAGACATTGGGTTGGGGCATACGTAGGATGTAACCCAAAGGCCTCAAGGTAAAGCTGCAATACATTTGGTGACTCTGGCAGGTCATGCTCTTCCATCCACTTTACATCCATAGGTGGATAGTTTTTGAACTTCACCAAGTAGCATCTTTGCAACCTGTCCCTTAACTTTTACTTGTGCAAGAGGCTCTTGCCTCTGCAAACGAGCATAATTCCACAATACTACAACGTACCACCCTCGACCGAGTAAGCTCAAATTTCAAGATGATTTACCAATGCGTCATAGAATCCAAGCAATCACGTCAGAGAATCGGCGAGCAGCGTGTCACCTGGCAGACCCACATCACTCCCGCAGGAGATCTAGTGGCCAATCTACCACCGTGAGACCTCTCCCTATCTCATCTTGGTTCATACTTGCAAACCCTAAAAACGCAGCAGAAAATCAATTTTAATTTGACCACTTTTTGGCAGGGCGAACATGCGGAATTTCCTGTCTGTCCTGTGAAGAGAAACCCTCTTCCTTGGTGTCATTCATCCTGTCAGTCATAGTGTAATTCCAAGTTCCTGTACTCTGTGTCTTTACCCAAAACAACCGAGACTCACTTCTTGAGGAAAAAGTGATTGATATCCCGGCAATGGAACCTTGAAACCGGCCCGTGAGGGGCGGTAGGCGTTGGCTTTCACCCGAAATTCTTTACTTTAAATTTACGACACAAAGGAACTTCACGAAAAAGCATGTGATTGGAATTCAAGACTTCAAGACAAACCACGGCCTAGCAACCAGAGCGCTACCAAGCAGACAACGACACCCTGTTGGCCCCAAAGACTGGCGCCCCTTTTGGTATTTCTTTATTCTTATTATACTTGAGAAAAACCTGTAAACTTCCACAAGATGTCCCACTTTTATCAGGCTAAACCCGATTTCGGCAACATAACCACAATAGAAGTCTCTATAAACAAAATCCCAAGCAAACATGGACTTTCCACGCACTTTAGAGCTCTTTGCAAAACCTGACGAGAAATTGCAGCTCGCTGAATTCTCTGTTTTGCGCTCCGATCCGCGTGCCGATCACTTTTCTGGGTAGCCCTCGAGCTCTCGCACTTGTAGGGTCACTTGCCCCTTGAACTAGACGAGATTCCTCGCGGGAAATCTCTCTAAATTGTCTTGTACAAGCACCCAATGCTTTCCGGAGGCTCCCCTGGCAAATAAACGATCTGAACCCTTGCACCTAGCCCTCATCAAGCTGTCCAAACCTGTCTATGGCTGTAATTGCAGGTTTTTGACCCAATTTCGCCAACATAACGGCGCAAATATCCCTGTAGGTCAAAAGTACACGTCAAGGACACTTTCCCTTGCGGTATGGAAGCTTTCCAGTGAGCTGTAGGTCAATTTCAGTGTGCTGTAATTTTCTGTTTTGCCACTTTTAGGTGCCTACTGCCCTGTACACGCATCCCAAGGCCTTTCCAAGGCTCCCCTAGCGATTCCCTGCAGTTTAGGTGCAAAACCCTAAACCTGCAAAAAAACACAGCAGGCTGTAATTCTTTGTTTTGGACCGTTTCGAGCGGAGCGAGCACGCCTACGCGTGTCTCAGGTGCTCCCGCACGCAATGGGACAGTTCCCTTTCAAATCGGACGAGTTTTCAACTCTCCGTGTTCGCAATCCTTCGTGATGGAATTGTGCGTACCTGAAGGGGATTAGCAATTAGCTAGTCCGGTTCCTGTACAAAATGCTCTTGCCTTGGCAAACGCGCATAGAACCCCAGAACTGTACATGGTTATTTGAGAAGCCCAACTAGTGGGACATTACCATATGTGCAAAGGAGAGAGAGAGAGATGCGCGAGAGCAAATGGTCGTGCTACATAGAGCAAGGGAGAAGGCAAGCTTTCCATGATCACCTGCACCCACTACTCACACACACTGTAGCAATCCTCCATGAACAAAAATCAGCCTCTACTCTCAAATTGGGCGTCCCCCTCTTCATGCAGATTTGGCAGTTAGCTTGGAGCCGCTATGTGTCCAATTTGCCTCTTTTGAGTTAATTCCCTAGTACCCACCAACTTATAAGTGTTGCGAGGGGCCTAAATGACTTTGAACTGAGCCTAGATACCCTTTTACTACTCGGATTCCAGTGCCGAATAGCCCGACCAACTCGTGGTGACCTACCCTTCCTGATTGCGGGTGAAACTCTCGGCCGTCGGCCGTTTCACACTGGCCACGCAATGTCCAGTCATTTGCAACTTCAAAAAGAGGGTCCCAAAAATTAAACAAAAATCATCGGAAAGAAACCAACAACTCAAGTTAGCAATTGCCACGTCATCGTGACAGCATTTGACTCTAGTCTTTAGCATTGTTGAAATCGGCCATCATGGACATCACATCAAACTGCAGTTTCAGGGTGTGGTTTCTCCTGATAAGCAGTTAACTGCCCATTGGCAACCTATTAGGGTGGTAGGCTCTTTATAGAGTAGATCATGTGTCGAACCTGTTTTCACTACTACGGAGGCACCACTTTGGAGACTATGGATTTGGCAAGGTTCGGTTGGACTAGGATCCTGGTGAGTGGCAGTGTCCTTCATTGAGCGATGATGGGGCCCCTCTATCCTTTTTTGAGTACATTGTCTCCCTTGGGAGGAGGCTTCTTATGCGGACTTGGCACCCACCTCACCGCTCGTGCCAGTCAAAGGTATGGCAGGATCAACGCATCCTCACTGCTTTCTAGTGACAGTTTTGGTCATTCATCTAGACCCTCTGCATCAACCGCAAGATATGTTTTTTCATGTGGATGATAGCACATGCAGGATTGCTTATTGACACTTGGTCGGTAGTCACTAGCCATGACCCGACTTGTCAGAGATGTACTTCAGAGCCCGAGTCTTACATGCATTGTTCCTGGGTTTGTCCATATGCGCAGCCAGTGTGGATGGCAGTTTGTTGTTTTTTTATTAGAGTGGACATCCATGATGTGGTCGTGATGTGGGTGCAGTTGCATGGTTTTTATAATTCCCGGGGTCTCACACCTTTTTCAAGGCTTGCTGACAGATCCAGTCTTCATGCTTACTCCTTACAATATAGACGAGGCACTCTGTAGATGATCCCAGATGCAAGTCACCAGTTGGATTTCTGCTAGCAAGACAGAGTTTTCACTAGGATATGCAGCATCCCTCTTTGGACCATGTGGAAGGCTCGATGTGCCCACATTCTGGGCTCACGATCCTGCCCTACATCCACCACCTTGACAGCCATGCATACTCTTTGGACTCGGTGGGATTCTTGAGCTGGCTCCTCTAGGGCAGCAGAGCAACTTCGATGCGTCTTTCTTCACACATGGGCGTGGTCATCAGTTCTTTTCCGTCGAGATCATGCCCACATCATGTGGCATTATGCACCCCCACAGTGATTCATTTTACATTTATTGTACAAACCACCTTGATGTTTGCACACGGGCATGGTCATCAGTTCTTTTTCGTCGAGATCATACCCACATCATGTGGCATTATGCACCCCACAGTGGTTCATTTTACATTTATCGTACAAACCACCTTGATGTTTGCATAGTCTACACATTGTTACCTCATGTTGGTACTTCCTTTGGGTGATAGGCCATTGAGCATCTCCAAAGGTTTCTTATGTACACAGAACACAGCCACTTTTCTCGCCTAAACACACACACACACACACACCTTTTTTTTGTTAAAAAAAAACACGCGCGCGCGTGCGCGCACATGCACAGAGGTCACTAAAGCTTGATTCTATTCAAGTCCAGTAAACTGTGCATCAAATATTCCAATGGTGTATTAAAGATTTGCTTTATGATCTCTGGTTTGACTGGTTAGTAGTGGTCTTTTGTGGACATAGATTTGTGGAGTGCTTGATTTAGGACCAAGAATCATGGGGAAAACATGATGGTACATGCTTTGTAACTGATGTATGATGCTTTTGTTGATGCAGATCACTACATACTGTTTGACTTTCCCGGGCAAGTAGAGCTTTTCACTCTGCATTCCAATGCCAAAAACATCATAACAGAGATGACTACTAAATGGAACTACAGGGTGGGTGTGATTATGGTGTTCATTTGTTGTACCTTATACTATCTTGTAGACACTTATGGTGGTTTTTTCCCAGCTAGCTGCAGTGCACTTAGTGGATGCTCACCTTTGTTGTGACCCGGGAAAGTACCTAAGTGCTTTGTTGCTCTCACTATCAACTATGCTGCATTTGGAGCTTCCCCATATAAATGTTCTCTCAAAAATTGATTGTCTGGCAAGCTATGGCAAGTTAGGTAGGCCACTGAAGTACTTTATTTATGTAAAAATTCTCCTTTTTTGCTCTAAGTGCATTGGAGTGGGTTGTAGTCAATGCCATAAACTTTGAGACAACCCAATGGATGCCGTGGCCACGTGTCATCCTTCTCTATACTGACTCCCACTAGTAGCCTTGCCCTTATGAAAGCTCTTTCTAAGCACAACATAATGATTCTCTATCCTCCAGCATCTCCTCTATTCTTCTGAGATGTGTCTCACAATTCCAAATTGAGGGCCGAATATCCATGTGTGTCTCCTTTTGTGCGGTCCAATAGGTAATGAATCCCTAGCGACTAGTCTCCCATATATGAAAGTTACCTTTATTCTCGTACAATTATTTTACCTCCTCACTCCAGTTACAAGTTACAACTGACAAAGCACTACCAAACCCAAGCAGAACAAAGAAGAAATCTCCTTTCAATCCCTTGCGCGATCTCTCCTCCCCGTGGGCCATTTTTCGACGTTTTTCTGACCCGTCAGCCCCGACAGCTCTGGGAGCCCCCCGAAGAGATGTTTTCAAGTTGAGAGCCCCACATGAGCTGTAACCGGGGGGCTGGGTCTCCGCGGTCCAAAACGGCTTGGGGAGCGTCCGAGGTGCTGTTTTGGCAGCTTTCGGTAAATTTTTGAACAGTTTGACGTATAAGACCACAAAGTATATATATCGCATCATCAAACTCAAACTCCTGGCATGTGTTGAGTTCGGGCATATTGTAGTACCTGAGCAACAACTGCTTATCTATTGCAATCACTTTATCCTTCTGGACCCAAGTGTAGTCTGACACAGGGCAACCACGCCACTTTACATAGAACTTTGGCACCTTGCGCACAAATCAATGCTTCAGAATGATCTCAGGCCCAAAGGGGTTGACTCCTTTTTCAAGCAAGGGCACATGGCAGCCAAATCTTTTTTCTACATGAAACCTTTTCAGCAAGCTGACATGGAATACATTGTGAATTTTGACATTGGATGGAAGTTCAAGCTTGTATGAGACATTGTTTGAGTCTTGCAGTATGCGGTAAGGCCCATAGTATCAGTGGTTGAACTTGGGAGTCAAGTTCTTGGGCAAATTGACGTTCTACGCACTGACCAACACCAAACTTTGGGCATATGTTTTCATTCTATTTGGCCGCATACTGACAAGAGAGATAAAAGAGACTACACAGGGATGTCAGGTCCCAACCCTCAAGGGCCCCCTTGCTCTGTTGCCAGAGCAAGTACTTTCTTTATTCTTGCACAAATGCTCATACAATGACTGGATGTTGGTTGCAACCCTCAAGGGCCCCCTTGCTTTGGCAACACAGCAAGTACTTGCTGTGTTGCCAGAGCAAGTACTTTCTTTATTCTTGCACAAATACTCATACAATGATTGGATGTTGAAATGCTGATGCTAATGGATGGTACTGAGATACTGAAGGGTATTGCGGGTACTGAGGTACTGAGGTTCTATGTCGATGACGATGATGTCGACGACAAGGTACTGATGGGGACTATGTCGACGACGGGGTACTGATGGGGTCTATGTCGACGACGATGGAGCCAATGACGAGGTCTATGTCGACGATGGTGAAGTCGACGATGAGGTCATGCGGGGTACTGTTGGTAGTGTGGGTTCTATGTCGAAGACGGGGAGGTCGACGACAAGGTCATGTGGGTTCTATGTCGAAGACGGTGAGGTCGACGACAGGGTCGTGCGGGTTCTATGTCAAAGACGGTGAAGTTGACGAAGAGGTCATGCTGGTCCTATGTTGAAGACGGTGGAGTCGACGATGGGGTCATGCTGAGGCTGAAAAGCAAAAACACTGGCTGGTTTGTGCTGAATCTGTAAAATGCTGCTGGTTTGTGCGAGGGTCGTGACAACGAGGATCTGCAACCAATGTTGCGGGTTCTCGTGAGGCTTAAGGGCTGAAATCTGCAACAATCAAAGGGCTGAGATCGCTGGCTGTTCTTACTGCAAACGCTGATCAACCTGGCTGAAAACGCTGGCCAAACAGGGCTGAAACGCTGGTCATGCTGCTTGGAAAACGCTGAGGAAATCTGAGGAAACGCTGACTTCTTCCTCCTCCTTCTTGGTCTCAAGCGCTGCCTCTGGCTGCATATAAGGGCAATTTGCTGGGTCGAGCAGTCAAAAGGGCCAGCCCACGACCAGGTAATTAATTGACTGAAATTGACTCGTCAAATAATAAGGTCCTAAGGGGTGGTTCACACGGTAAAATGCCTGCGTACTGAAATGTTGTACTGTGCAAGAGAGGGTATGCAACTATGACTAGCCTCAACATGCACGTCCCGCTAGAGGCTCACAAAGGTTCCAAGCTCAGTCGTAAGCTATTGACTCATGTTAGACTGTAGGAGAACATGTCCATGTAGTGCAAGTGAAGTGCGCACGTGACATCTCTCCACGTATCACTTAGGAGTCGACCATCACGATCTGACACTATTGCCAATAGAAGACCATGATTCTGGAAGACGTGCTTGAAGAAGAGCTGCACAGTCTAATAAGCTGTTAGCGGCGGCTTTGCAGGGATAAAATGAGCCTCATTTGAAAAGTAATCCACAACCACAAATATCGTGGTGAATCCATGGCTTTCTAGGAGATCCACTATAAAGTCCACGGTGACCACATCCCATGGCCGAGAATGACCCCACTCTCAAGGCCAAATTGCTTTGGGAGACACATGACTGCAAATATCAGAAGAGGTCCTTCGATAAGCTAAGTTGCCACTTCTTCTTGCCAAAGATGCAAGAGGATGTGGTGGAATATGTAAGAACTTGCCCCACCTGTTAGCTAGTCAAAGCACAGTGAGTGAACCTACAGGGCTCTTGATGTCAATGCCTACACTTTCTCGGTGATGGGATGTGGTCAGCATGGACTTAAAAGTGGATCTGCCAGAAAGCCATGAATTCACAACGGTATTTGTGGTTTTGGAATATTTTTCAAAGCAGGCCATTTTATCCCTGCAAAGTCACTGCTCAACTGACCATGCAGCTTTTCTTCAAGCACGTCTTCAAGAATCATGGTCTGTCATTGGCAAAAGTGTCAGATCGTGATGGTCGATTCCTAAGTGATATGTGGAGGGAATTATTCAAACTTCCTGGCACACAACTCAAGTTTTCCTCTGCCTATCGATGGGCAGACTGAGCGCCTCAACCAAGGCCTCGAAGACTATATTAGATGCTATGTGCAGGCTGACCAGAAAGATTGGGTAGACTTTCTAGAAGTCTTGGAATTCCAGTATAATAGTAGTGTACACAAGGGGACGGGGTACACCCCCTTTGAGCTTGCGACACGTAAAGAAGTGATCACACAGCTGGCCCTTGCTTCGGGCACGGTGCAAGCCGATGATCAAGATGCAGAACAATTCTTGATGAACTGGCAGAAACGCTTGGATGTAGCAATAAAAAATCTGGTCAAATACAAGGAAAAGTATGTAGCCAAAGAGAATGACAACACACACCCAGAGTGCGTCGAACAGAGGGACTTGGTGTTGGTCAATGCGTAGACATCAATCTACGTGAGAACCTGACTCATAAGTTCAAGCACTGATACTAAAGACCTTACCGCGTGTACTGCAAGACTAAGCAATGTGTCATACAAGCTTGAACTTCATCCAATGTCAAAATTCACAATGTATTCCATGTCAGGTTGTTGAAAAGCACATGCCAAGAGTTTGAGTTTGATGATGTGATGTATATATTTTGTGGTCTTATCCATCAGAATGTAGTAGTTATGCCAGCCAGATATCAATAATTGTGCGAAGTATGCACTTTGTGGTCTTATGCTTCAGTTTTGACGAGGACGTCAAAGTTCCTTGTTGGGGGGAGGGGGGGGGGGTGATGTCCCCGACGGCCTGTCGAGGAATTTTCACCACGTCGCCCCACGGAGTCCCTCGCGTGTCCCTGCCTCCCCACGGGCCATTTTTTGACATTTTCCGGACCCGTCAACCCCACAAGCCCCGATGGCTCCGGGAGGAACGTTTTCGAGTTGAGAGCCCCGCATGAGCCGTAACTGGATCCCGCAGTCCAAAACGGCCCGAGGTAACGTTTTGGCAGTTTTCGGTAAATTTTTGAACCCGCGGCTCACAAGTGAGCCGTCAGCAATCTTTTTGCCGGGATTTCTATCCCATGGTTTTGGTGCTTGGGCAGTTTGCCGGCCCACCCCGAATTATACGCAACTATTTGGGAGTAGTGCTCCTCTTTGGGTGATCTGGATGCCTTTGAGCCAGGGTAATTCAAAGAGGACCGTTCGAGAGTTGGAGCCCGGGTGGCAATCCTCACGTCCATAAATCCATCTTCCTTTCTAGGTTGGAGTCTAGGTAACCTATTTTCAACAACGTAGAGAGAGAGAGAGAGAGAGAGAGAGAGTATCCTTCTTTGAGTACACTGTCAAGATTGGACAGTAGCCAGAGCAGCCCACTCGTATGCGTTTCTGGTTACATTCAGGCCTCTCCCATGCCTATCTGCAGCAGTTTTGGTCCACCATCTGGGATTTACATGCTGCTCGTCGTATTTCTTTTTTCATGTGGATGATTGCACATGCGTGACTTGGCTAGCTACTATGGGTCATGATCCGTTATGTACTCGCTGTCCTTTGCAACTACTTGAGTCACCTGCACACTGTCTTTGGTCATGCTCAGCTTCCCATGTACTGTGGCTTGCAGTTTGCTTTCTACTTAGCAGAGCAGGTGTTCAGCATGGATTTCTTACTTGGGGATCTGTCTCATGGTTGATGCCGATGCCTGGCCCCCATCTTTTCTAGGAGGGCTCAGACACAGATCCAGCCTTTATGCTCACATCGACTAGTTATCGGCGAGGTACTTTGGCTATGCTACCACAAATTGCTTGGCAGGGGGATTCTCAGACACGTGATGAAGTTTTTTCAGTCATCACTAGTATTACACTATGGAATGTTTGGAGAGCTCGTTGTCTCCACATTCTAAGTGCAGCTCCACAGCTCCTTCAAGATACCCTCACTGCCATTTGGCTGGACATCATTCATACCCTGATTTGGCAGTGGGATTCATCCTCAGGTACATCTCTAGCAGCCGAGGCACGCCGATTTGCCTTCCTTCCTTCGGCGTTGGGCTCGATCCCCACTCTTCTTCACACTTACAAGTGGCCAGATTACGTGGCATTATGCCCCTCCTCGGTGGTTTCTCCTCCACTCATCACACCGACCACCATGAGATTGTTCTAGTCGAGTTGTCACTATAGTGGCTCTCCTCCTTACATTCAGCTTGTACACCCCACATGATAGGCTATTTTGGCATCCGCTAGGGATTATATTGTACTCAGTAATATACAGCCCTGACTTTTTTCAGAGAGAGAGAGAGAGAGAGAGAGAGAGAGAGAGATGAAATGAAATGTAATATTAATGTCTTCAAAAGGCCAAAATGACCTATGAGACCAAAAGGTTACATGTGGTGAATCCAATACTAGGTCTGGGTACAAAAAGTACAAAGAACTGAAAAGAAAATAGTGGGTAGGGGTGGGATGAAAACTGATACAAAGGGAATACAAAGGGTGAGCCGATACAATGGAGCTCTTTGACAGTCGAGGCATCATATACATATACACCAATATCCGGGACGGCTCCTTTGTCATGCCAATATGGTATGGATCCTCTGTCGCAATCTGCGTCGACATCGAGAGGGCCCTCTCACCCGTGGGCGACGGGACCGCCCAACTCTGTCGCCCGATCAAGCAGTATGCCTCTGGTGCCTTTGGTGCTGTTAAACTGTGGGGGCTGCTCGAACTCCTCTGTCTGTGACTAAAAGAAATCTGTAATCTTCCGTTGTCGCTGGGTCTCTCTCATTGTGCCCGTCTCATTGTGCCCGTCTTCAAGAGGTCCTCTCTGTGTTTGCGAATCTCCAATAAGTATGATCCGAGGCATCTCTGATCCTGGTATCTCATGACTCTAGAAAGTGGCCCAAAACCCTCTTTAAATAGACAGTGAAAGCGGCCTCGTATCTCATAGTATAGTGGGCAGTGACATATGTAATGTAGCTCTATCTCTAGCTCTATTTGGCACACCTGACAAATCCTGGACTCAGCGAGTACTCCTCTAAATCTGTTGTCTCGATCTCTAGCTGATGTGAGGATGTGCGTTGTAGCGCGGATAATATGTCGTGCTCTCTACAGTGTGGGTGCCCCTCAGTGCAATGTGCGAGACAATCTCACTCAAACAATGGAAACTCTCTCAAACAGAATGAAACACAGAAACAAAGGATAACAACAGAGACACAACAGTGGACCAGAACATGTGGACTCGACTAGCTCAAAGAACCGTGTACAGATTCTGGCGTAGCAGCACTCTCAGCTCCAGCCCAGGACTCATAGGTACAATGGGGTTGTCGAGGCTCAGATGTGCAAGGATGGTGCTAATGTGCTATGTCTAGGACTCTGTGTAAGACTCACTACCAAGACGACGCTGGACCAAAGGTGAAGAAGATGATCCGATAACCGACCGCTACTACTCATATGTACCACCATAAAGAGCCACCAACGGCTCATAAATGTCAGCCATGTGGTGACCTGGCCACGAGGTCCACTAGACCACCTTCTGTCGTCGGTAGGTACCCTACCACATGTCACTCCCAGACCAGAGGTCCGTCCAGTGTGAACCAGTCCAAGTGTAACCCATTGTCCAACTGTATGTCCTGTGAAGTGACTTTAGCCCTGCTATAGGTTGCCCGCCACAAGACCGCTCACCGTCTCGGTGAGAGGAATACTGAAAAAACTGTGAAGGAAAACCACTAGCTACTGCATCCTTACATCTTTTCCTGATTGCAATCGCCTTAAGCTTGTAACTAAGCAGAAACCACTAGCTACTGCATCCGTACATCTTTTCTTGATTGCAATTGCCTTAAGCTTGTAACTAAGCAGGAACCCAGTATGTATGATTGCATAGCCGCATAGCCTGATCCATGCTTGCAGTTGCAGATGAACCTTGCGCTACTTTTCTGCAACAACACTCTTCTCGAAAAGATGAATTACCATAAGCCCGAGTAACACCGCAAATAGGGTCATAGTCCAAGAATCCCAACTGGAACAAGATGAGTACACCACAGCAAAGTGATATGCTCACTAGGCAGCTAGGTAGGGGTGAGGGAGGGAGAGGAGAGACTAGGTAGGGGCGACAGGGAAAGGTGTGGTTGGGGGCTAGATAGGGGCGAGGGCAGAGAGGGGGTGGTTAGGGGCGAGTAGGGGGAGGATAGGGGCGAGAGTGTGTGAGGGGGTGGGTAGGGGCGAGTAGGGGGAGGGAGAGGGTGGGTAGGGGCGAGAATGGGTGAGGGGGTGGGTAGGGGCGAGTAGGGGGAGGGAGAGGGTGGGTAGGGGCGAGATAGAGTGTGGGGGTGGGTAGGGGCGAGAGGGGTAGGTAGGGCGAGGGGAAGGGAGAGGGTGGGTAGGGGCGAGGGTAAAGGGGTGGGTAGGGGCGAGAGTGGGGAGGGAGAGGGTAGGGGCGAGGGTGGAGGGGGTGGGTAGGGGCGAGAGTGGGGAGGGGGAGGGTAGGGGCGAGGGTGAGGGGGGTGGGGGGTGGGTAGGGGCAAGGGTGAAGGAGGGGGTGGGTAGGGGCGAGAGTGGGGAGGGGGAGGGTAGGGGCGAGGGTAAGAGAGGGGTTGGGTAGGGCAATAGATGAACTCCATGGTTCCCTGGTTGAAAGAGGAGATGCTCCAAAGCGCAGTTACCATGAGCAGGACTACTATAAAGTTAATGGAATTCATCAGGCAGGACAAGCTCTGTGAAGGGAGCTTTGATCTGGGAGAAGCAGACACCAATGGGGTTGATTTTTGATGTTGGGTGAACTTCTGTCGAGGAGATTTCTTCCCACTTCTATTTTCCTCCATAGGCTCACCAAATTCAAAGACTTCCCCCGAGGGCGCCTCCACAGTAACTTCTATGGCCTTCAACCTTTGAGCTGGCTCAGGTGGCTCATTGGGGTTAGTTACTGTGGAAACAATGGAAGAGGGTGTACCTCTAGGAAAAGAGTGAATAGAGACTCCATAGCACGGCATAGATTTGGTAGCTTCTAACCACTCCAACAGATCTTCGTCTGACCCTTCAGGTGTAGTAGGTTGTTCTTGTTCAGGGTTGGTTTCCATTGACAAAGAAACTTGCTGCACCACGGGATCCATACCTCCTTCTAAAAGAATCGGTTGCATCGGGGAGCCAGAAGTATGTATCCACATTGCATCATTTCCTCAATCATGGAGTGCTTTCGTGTGTCGCAGCCATGGCCTTCCAATGAGCAAAGGAAATCCGCCCTCAACCTGGGGAAGACGAACCACAACAAAATCCAAGTTAAAAGTAAAGTCTTGTACCTGCAGAGGCACATTGTCCACTATGCCCACTGGGTAGACTGTCCGCTGGTCGGCCAATGTAACTGTGAAGAGAGCAGGGCGAGTAGGCTGTAGACCTAGAGCTAACATAGTGAACTCGGGCATCAGGTTGATGCAAGATCCACCATCCACTATCACTCCTGAGAATTTCCGACCCAAAACGGACACTGTCAGGCGAGGGCTTCTATAATCAGTGAGTGGAGCAGCGGGATTGGATATCATATAGGACTCTGATGGTTGCACTGGGAGGTGCCCGCCACTAGGACCTGCTCCAAGATAAAGTGATTGAATAACAGCAAGGGTGTCACTTCTAAACCTTGCATCTAGTCGCAGCATGTCGTAGAGGGACACTTGCTGAAAGGTATTCTTCAATATAGTCTCTGCTGTAGGTTTTTCTCTTGTGATCAGTGTCTTCTCATTTTCCTTGATCTTTTGTAAGTCAACAACTGCTTCTAAGAAAGCCCCATCAATATCGGAGAGCATAGTAAAAGATCCTTTCTTAGCACTAGTGGATGGCATGTCCGCTGCTGGAGGAGGTGTAGGCATTGGGAAGGAAAGGGCTGTACCTACTGGAAGATTGAGACCGAGGGCTGCCCTCTGAGCTCGTGTGAGGACACCAGCTGGCTCCTCTACCAGCTGCAACTTGTCTTGAGAGGCAATCATATGGGCAGAAAGTGGTGGCTTGGGGTTGGTACTAACTGCTATCAAATTGATCTTGGGAAAGGTGAATTCAGGTTGGCTCTGACTTGGGCTCGCAGAGGTCGAGGCGCGTTGTTTTGGACAATCCTTAGTGTAGTGATCTTGAGCCTCAGGGCAAAGTTGGCACGGAGAAGAGCCTTCTGGCAGAGGGCATTTGCTCTGATAATGCCCATATTCTCCGCATCTGTAACAGAGTATGGGTCGATTGGAAGGACGAAACGGGGGACGAGGTGGTTGCTGCATGGAGTTGGAGGCTGAAGTGTAGAAGCTCTGAGGGGTTGAGGTGTCATTAGCCTTATAAAAACTTTGAGTCGGGAAAGTACTTGACATACCTTGGATAGCAGGGGTATTGAGCAAAGGTGGCATGTAGTTGGGATGGCCGTAGTGGGAAACCATGTTGGATGATGGTGCTAACCCCTGCTGGAGAGTAGGACCAAGACTTTGCTGTATTTTATGCAATCCCTTTAGATAATAGCAATCCTTATCTTCATGACCCGATTTTTCGTAGAAGTGGCAATAAGAGCGAAGGGGACAGTCCTGTGGAGGGTGTCCTGGAGAGTGGCATGAGCTACACCAAACCGTAGCCTTAGTCTCTTGCTAACACTTGAGCTCTTCTAGCTCGCGCCTAATCTGTTCCAATGCCTCGTGATGTGGAGGCTTCTCTTGTTTAAGAGAGAAGGACCTCTCCACTTGAAGAGCTCGTTGTAGCTTTAGGGCTTCCAGTTCCCTGCGTAAAGAAGTTAAAGGATCAGTAGGACTACCTTCCGAGAACACAGAGGGAGTATCTATTTGAGGAGAGTTGTTGAAGAGCTTCCTAGCCCCCTCTATTCTAGTAGCAGCTGCGATGAACTCGTCGAGAGTGGCGTCGGGTCGGAGACTCTCGGAGTTTTTGCTGAGAAGTTTTGGGAAGCGCCTTCTCCACCCACTTTTTAACCATGAATTCACCGGGTTGTTGGGGAAGCTTGGCCACCAGTGACTTAGTTTTAGTCATAAGCTCCGCAAAAGTCTCCTCAGGCTTGAGCACCATGTTGGCCAACTCATCCAACACCTTCTCCTGGTAGTCACCCGGCCTGAAAGCTGCACAGAACTGCTGTCTTAAGGCTGCCCACGTTGCAAAATGGTTCTCTGCAAATTGACTGTACCACTTATCTGCTAGGCCATCCAGGGTGGATGGAAATAGTACCAAGTAAGCATCTTCTGTGTTCAGCCCACGTCCCCTACAGAGAGGTACAAATCTTCTTGCATGGTCGTCAGCATCTTCTGAAGAAAGCCCTTTGAAGGTAGGGAACTTGATGTTCACCTTGGCCAAAACACTAGCTAGTGGCTCCATGATTCCTTGCTGAGTCTGTTGCACAATAGCTTGCTGTAGCAGAATAGGAGAGAGCTTTTCTAGAGAAGGTGATCGCGAAGATGTGGAACCTGATGACAAAGGAATGGGTGAGAGCTTTTCTGGAGAAGGTGATCGGGAAGATGGGGAACCTGATGAAGGAATGGGTGATGCGATCTGTGGAGGTATAGGTGATGAGGTTGAAGGATTTCTACAAGGTGTCAAAGGTCGTCTTTTGTGATAGTACTTCAGAGGGCTCAGTAGTGGGCTTTGACGCTCAACTGACCTCCTTGTATGTGTCATGCAGTGACCACCAGTCCAACCAAGTTTAGGTAAGAAACTTGTGACAGGTCTAGACTCCACCAAACCAACCAGGTCAATGACTAGACTCGGCTGGACCAAGGACGAGACCAGGGACGAGGAAGGCTAGACCGGGGTCGAGGAGGTCTAGACCAGGGACGAGGAGGACTAGACCAGGGTCGAGGAGGTCTAGACCAGGGACGAGGATAAGTTGGACTAGGGCGAGAAAGGACTAGACCAAGGACTAATGGACCAGGTGAGAGGGGAACATTGCAAGGCAAGGTCGGCTAAGAAGGCAGGCGAAGCTAGATCAACCTAACCAGCTTCAAGATTTACACCTCACAGAGTGAGATTTCAGTTGAGGTCCCACCGTGATCGCCAAAATGAGAGCACCTGTAGCGCGGATAATATGTCGTGCTCTCTACAATGTGGGTGCCCCTCAGTGCAATGTGCGAGACAATCTCACTCAAACAATGGAAACTCTCTCAAACAGAATGAAACACAGAAACAAAGGATAACAACAGAGACACAACAGTGGACCAGAACATGTGGACTCGACTAGCTCAAAGAACCGTGTACAGATTCTGGTGTGGCAGCACTCTCAGCTCCAGCCCAGGACTCACAGGTATAATGGGGTTGTCGAGGCTCAGATGTGCAGGGATGGTGCTAATGTGCTATGTCTAGGACTCTGTGTAAGACTCGCTACCAAGACGACGCTGGACCAAAGGTGAAGAAGATGATCCGATAACCGACCGCTACTACTCATATGTACCACCGTAAAGAGCCACCAACGGCTCATAAATGTCATCCATGTGGTGACCTGGCCACGAGGTCCACTAGACCACCTTCGGTCGTCGGTAGGTACCCTACCACGTGTCACTCCCAGACCAGAGGTCCGTCCAGAGGGTCCGTGCAGTGTGAACCAGTCCCAGTGTAACCCACTGTCCAACTGTATGTCCTGTGAAGTGACTGTAGCCCTGCTACATGCGTATCTGGCCAATAGCACACCGTATCCCGTGGGATAGATGAGTATCCATGTATCTTGGTCTGATCACAAAACCATCCTCCGTGAGTTGGAGAAGATGCTCTTTATAGAAAGTCATCTTCGTACCTAGCTCATGTGTAGATTGTATCCATGTCCTCTTCGTATGCAACTGAATCAAGTCCTGTCTGATGAGCCTGGTAATCTCTCCAGTCCCTACGAAGAGTCGCCCCCCTGTGGCGGGACTGGATTCTAACTAAGAACTCTCCATTGCCTCTTTGGGATCTTCCAGCAGATCGGTGGTGCCAAACCCTTGAAGATCTAACTTCCGAGCGTATGAGGCAACTCATCCCTTGTGGCTTTTGAACGCATTACACCTGAAGTTTGTCCTAAGGGTATTGAACACATTACGCCTTGTGCCTAGGCTAAAGGTAAGTCTCTTTGGGATCTTCCAGCGGAGGGGGCGATACCCAACCCTTGAAGATTTAACTTCCAAGTGGATGAGGTAACTCGTCCCTTGTGGCTTTTGAACGCATTACACCCGAAGTTTGTCCTATGGGTATTGAACGCATTACGCCTTGTGCCTGGGCTAAAGGTAAGTCTCTTGAGGACTTCAGGAGGGTGGGGCAACTCACACTTCTGAAGTTGGCGAAGAGCCCCGTAAGAGGAGGTTTTGGACATCTCGAGCCCTCCTTATGGGGTGCTTGGGAGGGAGATGTAAAAGCCCCTCTCCCCCCAGACCTGGGTCAGAGGCCCTCCCCCTTAGGGCCACGAGGGGGGGAGAAAGGAGTGGCGGCTCCCCTCGAGCTGCGTAGGGATGAGTCTCGAGCAGTATCCCCCTATCGAGTGCGAAAGGGAGGTGTGTCGTGAACCATAAAAAGTAAAAGGACTCACTCCATGGTGAGATCCCAACTCTACTCTTTGAAGTGCGGAAGTGGGGTATGCAATGTAAACCTCCTCTCTACAGGCCATCCAGGGGGATAAGGGGAAATGGTTGGCGCCCACCCCTACACCACGAGGGGATGGGAAGCAAGTGGTCTATCTCTTAGCCCCCGCGGGAGAGAGTTTATAGGGGACCCTTATAAAAAATACGATTATATATATTAATGCTCTTGCTTTCTAGCGCTCATTCTTTCAAATCTCCAAATTTCTCAAATATTCTCAAAGGCTATCTATACTCTCAAGGCAATCAATATTCTCAAAGGCTATCTATATTCTCAAAGCAATGACGAACTTGTGTTCAGTGAGTGCTATGAGCACACTGCATACCTCTACTGCAAGGAACAAACTCCAGCGGCAATCATGGACAGTGCCTACTGGGAGGAACGAACCTCAGAGGCAATCAGGTAGGGTACTCGGGAGGCACGAACCTCGGGAACAATCAGAAGAGTTGGCTGCTACCTTGCAAAGCACCTCGAGCAGAGGGATTGGACCCTTTGCGCCTGGGGTGGATAGACCACCCCGCGGGGTGGGGGATTTTACCTTGCGAAGCACCTCAAGCAAGGGGAACGGACCCCTGCGCTTGGAGGGGATGGACCACTCCCTGACGTGGGGGATTTTACCTTAGCCTCCGTTGAGGCTGCCTCGAGTGGGGGGATTGGACCCCCCACACTTGGGGTGGATAGACCACCCCGCGGGGCCCGAGCCAATGACATCAGACAGATGGAAAGAGTGTGCATGACATGTCTGACACTGGCGACGCTGAAACTTGGAGTAGCCTTTGGTGAATTCGGTTTAGCATGTGTTTGGGGAGCGGACAATCATAGCGTCTGAAGCTTTTGGAGGCAGTTGGAGATTGCGAGAGTGGGAGCTAGTGTGATCAAAGTTAGTAAAGTTACCAGCTTGCAGTGTAGGAGTGTTCGCTTTGATCTCTATACCCACTCTTTTAGCGCAGCTGAAGCGCTCGTAGGTAAGCTAGGTGCAGAACAGCGCTTCAGCAGATGGAGATGCAGACTGTCGAGACCGTATCGAGACCGGGCCCGTAGACCAAGTTCCACCTCCGCCACCGGGGAGCAATCCGTCAACCACGTTAAGGTAACCACCTTCAGCCGTTAACGGACTCAGACATAAAGGGAGCGAGCTTGGATCGTTGATGGGAACCGGAAAATGGAACATTGTCAGGGTGCAAGAAACCCGAATGTTCCAAGGATGTTGGCCTCTTAGACTCCACGGTCACGTGGTCTTTAATGCCCATGCCCTAGGCACCGCAAAACCAGGAGAACGTAGAATGGCATCTCTAGTTGCAATTGAGCTCGGGCCCTTTGAGCTCAACTTCTCTTCCCCGAATCAGATTTTCATACAATTTTTTCCCAAAGGTTCAGGGGCTTGGATTCATGGAAATGTGTACATTCCGCAGCGCCAGTTGGGCGAAGCCATGACAGTCGCTTTGAAGACCCTCGCCCGAATGTTGGGGACCATCTCAAACAAAAACCTACCGGTGATTGTGGGAGGGGACTTCAACATGAAGACGGGGGCACTGAAGAAGTGGCTACTGAGATGCGGGAGAGGATTTGAGAGCTTAAAGGTTCGAGCCTCGAACCTCACGTACCATTCCAGGTGGGGGAAGGTGAAGTTGGACATCCATCACTTTATCGTGAACGAGTCCGCCGCGAGACAACTTCTCAACAATACAGTACAGAGGGGGATAGACCTGTCAGACCATTGGCCACTAGTGTGCCACCTACACTCTGTGAATCCGGGAGTAGCAGCCAAAGCTACTTTGCCGTCCGTATCCAAATTGGATTCATGTAAGATGGATGTGAATTGCAGGTTGTTCCTCGATGACAATCATTGGAAGACTCTGCTACACCTCGAGCATGAGGACGGGCGTGCGACCCAACAATGCTATAACAAGTTTGTTTCCGTTGCTACATCAATAGCCAAGGAGGCTGGAGCTCTTGCCACGAAGCCCCAGCTGAGGCCAAGGTCAGGTTGTCGACTCGAACCTCAGGCTCAGAGACTCATTAATGCGCTCCGGAAAGCCTGGAATAAAGTGAGGAACAAATCTGTGAACACTAGGGTTGGCCGGCAAGCGGTTAGAGAGTACAAGGCAATAGCACTTCATGCAAAGGCCGCTGTCGTGAGTAACAAAAAGATCCTTCGTGCGCTTTGTGGAAAAAGGGAATGAGCTCCTGAGGGAGGGGCAAATGAAGAAATTCTTTACCCACCTCAAGAAAATAGTTGGGAAGGGGCAAGGAACTATTGCCAATCAAACTTTGAACGCAAATGGGGAGCTAGTAACGGAACCAGAGAGGCAATTACAAGTATGGGAGGGTCACTACTCTAAGGTATTCGCCGATACGGACGGTACCAGCAAGGATCCGCTTGCATGGTATGACAAACACATGCGCATTTGGCCTGGTATGCCTGAGATATGTGACCCGATGAACTGGTACAAAGTACGGAGGCCTGTCGGCGATTGAAGAGGCACAAGGCAGCGGGTGGAGATGGTTTACCACCCGAATTCTTTAAGCTGCTTGTGAAGGAAAAGGGGCTGAGATCCGATCCGCGTAAGCCACGAACAGAAATGGGCAAGGCATACTTGCACATGATCGAGGGTATTTATGACACTGGAGATATCTAGGCTGGCGCTAGCGACGCAGTGATTGTGTGAATCCCCAAGAAGGGTGATCTGACCAACACTGATAACTATCACGGGATCGCGTTAATCTCCGTTGCCATAAAAATCCTCACTACGGTCGTGATTAGGCGGATCACTAAGATACTTGAAAAGAGGAACTTCTTCAATCCCTGCCAAGCAGGATTCCGTACTAATGAGGAATGCGTAGGGCAAGTTGCATGTCTAAAGGAGATCGTGAAACTCCGTCATAAGGATGGGAAACCAACTTATGCGGCCTACATTGATTTCAAGAAGGCGTATGACACAGTACCGCACGAGGCGTTGTTCCTAAAGCTCGCTGCGGTTTGCCTGCAAGGTCGAGCACTTAGATTTTTCCAAGCGCTCTACAGGTCCACCTCTGTTAAAGTCCGACACATGGAACAACTGTCGAATTCGATCCCAGTGCAGCGAGGAGTCCGCCAAGGATGCCCGGGATTGCCCTGTCTATTCAATATATATATCAACGATATTCTAGATACAGATGGGGAAACATGGGGCCTGAAAGTACCTAATCTCCTCAAGAGAATTAAAGGACTCCTTTTTGCCGACGACCTGGTTCTTCTTGCTGACTCTCCTGAAAGCCTACAAACGAGCCTTGACAAGGTAAGTGAATGGGCAAAGACCTGGGGCATGACCTTTGGAATTGAAAAATGCATGGTCACGGTGTTCCACGAAGACCTGCAGGATCTCTCTATGAGGAGCTTTATTCTGGGTGGTGAGATGGTTGCAGTAGGTGAAACATACAAGTACCTTGGCATCGACGTAGACTCAACCTTCTCCATTGAACGCATCGTCAAGGAGCGAGCGGACAAGGGGAGGAAAAGCCTATTCGCATGTCAACACCTACTAGCGAACCGAGCCATCCCTATATGGTCTCGACTGACTGTTTTCAAGGCGTGCGTGTATCCAGTGATTTGTTATGGCGCGGAAATTATGGGGGCCCACGATCAATGTGTTCTTCACTCTCTGCAGCGCCTCGTCGCCACCGAGATGTGAATGTTACTCGGAAAGGGAGCAAGGTCAACCTTTGTAGGGACGGCAACTCTCCATCACGAGTTTAACATCCCACCCGTACCTGCCTTCTGTGGGGGATAATGAGCAAGGGCTTTTGACAAGTACCGCTCGGTTTCATCTACCTAGATAGGCTCCTTGGCAAACAAGAAGCCTAAGAACCAACCGTTCAAAAAGTGGACTTGGACGACAAGAACCCAGAACTGGATGAATAAGTATATCTCAGCGGCTGACTTTAGCTTAGTTCGCTACCACGCATGGGACAAGTGGGACGAGAGGCGTTCGTGCCTGGCGTTGGAGCCCTATAAGACGATCGGCTTTGAACAAACTCGTGGATACCTGCTGCAACTCAATAGGAGCACTATAGTGAATAGGAAGGAGGAGAGGATGCTGGCTCTCCCGTAGGTGGGCTCAAACTGGCTGATAGTTATATGCGCGGACACAGCATTTGCACGCTGTGCTCCCAATTAGAGGGTCGTTCGCTTTCGCATTTGCTGATGAACTGTTCGGCGGTTAATGATTCTAGGGGGCGATGGCTAAACCGATTCAACTCCACCTTCAACGCTATCGACCCTTCGTTGGACCTTGAAGAAAGGACCGTTATCCTCCTTGGTGGGGAGGCTCGCGGGAAGCGGATGCCCTTCTGGGTACGCCGTGATCCGCACTCGAGGGACGGCTTCCGCAGGGCACGTGCCTGTGGCGAAGTTCCTGGGTGAAGTTCTACCCCGGTACTTGGGTGCTCTGCATAGGCGGATGGGGAGATAATGCTCCCCTTCCTATGCTGTTATTTTGAATCCAATTCCTTATGGGGGAAATGACATAATTCTCCCCAAGCGAAGCCAGATGAGCTACAAGAGCGCCCAAGTGCCATTCCCCCCCGGGGGGTCAACTTCACCTAAAAGGGGTTGGGAGGTGCAAAAGGGAGACACCACCAACCTCAGCGGACGCCACCTGTGAGCCGACGTCCTTCCAAGCGGGTATGGCATTGCCTAGGGGAAAACCGTCGGGTTACAAAGGCAGTTTAGTGAGGTGAGCGATAAGTTACCTGGAGGAGGCAACTCCAAAGGGAAGACCGAAGCAAGTCCCGCAGTACCTGGGCCTCTAAACAGAGGTACTTGGTCGCTGTCACGCCCAAATCAAGTTGGCGAAATGGGTCTCTCAAGGGAATAGTCATGGCCCTAAGAGTGTAGATAATTCTGGCCTCTAGTAGTCCAGAGGAAACTAGTGACAAAAGCGTCTGCCTTAGGATTCTAGGTACACAGTCCTGGTCGTTCTTCTTGTGCACTTTTCTGGTGTATGAGGAGAGCGGCCGGGCGTGCCCTACTCGACTCCTAAAACAAAACAAAAAGTGAGGGGGTAGCCGGTCCATACTAACGCCATGTAACTGAAACCAAGATGCCATCTCTGCATACCAACATGATCTATCTCCCTGCAATGCCAGCTGTCGCGAAGACTCTAGTGCTAGTTGAGCATATTTGTCTCTAGGGAGAGCTATGCATAAATGAAACTGATCGAGTGAGTGCCTCCACTACCAATGGACGAGCAGTGAGCTCTACCCTAACAATGTCATGTGGTACTGAGGCCTTGGCCCTAATCATCCAAGAAATCATAGACACCAAGGGCTTCTCCATACATCTCCATCAATCAGTACTACCAACTCTGCTATGATGATCAACTGAGGGGCCCCATATCTCCACCGCGTACAGCATGGCCGAAGTGACCAAAGTGTCAAAGAGCCAAAGCTTTGTCCGAGGTTCTTGGAACTGAACCTGCGAACATATCCTCTCAAGTCTCCTCAATGCTGCATAGGCTCTGGTCAATCGCGTATCTGCTGCACGCCTCAGGGAAAATATTGGACCACTGAAAACTGCCCCAAGATAAGTGTATGTATCTGCATACTCCACAGTCTCTTGACCATATGTAAAAGTGGGGGCGGACCTCCTTACCCACCGCGCCGTGGTGTTAAACACCTTTACCTTGGTCTTACCAAGGTTCACAAACAATCCACTGTCCCGGCATCCAAATAACACTGCATCCCTTCTGGAGAATCGGAGATCAGCATATAATAGCAACGGAATCCATGTCCTTGCAAGTTGAGCACCTCTATCACCCTCTGTATGTACATAATCTGAAAACTCATCTACATATATCCCAAAGAGAGTCGAGATAGGGGACAACCCTGCTTCACCCCAATGGTGGAGTGAACCATGTCAGACATGCCCCGAGTGTTCAAAGCACTCACAGTGTGTACTACTGTTTGGAGCAATGTGCATTGTGGATTAGTAAGAAGGGCATTGGTTTTGTGGCCAGTGCATATCTATGAGTGACACTCTAGCCGCTTGTGTCTAGAAGTTAAAACTAGATTCTGTTTCCAAGATGTGGGCTTGCGAGTGACAGCAAGATTTCACTCTATTGTGCTATATCCAAGCTGTTAAGAGATTTGTCAGCCTCAGGTTTTCCTTAGATGTAACATACTATAAACGAGTGGCAACTTCGCCAAAGTGGAGTTTGATTCTGCCATTGGGCTTAGAATTTGTCTCTTTATTTCAGCTTTTAACCTGGACTTCTACACTGATGTTCAAGACTTGACATACCTACAATTCGACTTTAACAACGATCCATTCTCTGCCAAATACAGGTTTGTGGATGTGTGTGTGGTTGTGTGTAAAACAAACTCTTGGATCAATGACCTTACCATGTCCTTTCAATGTCACCAGGAAGCTCACAAAGGACCTTTGCGAGCTTGTAGAGGATTTTGCTCTGGTCAGTTTTACAACACTGAATATCCAGGTGAAACATTGCACGTGTATATTCTTCCATCTCTAATTTTATTTTTAATGTTGAGGTATCTTTGAACTCATATAAAGCTTTAAACCCTTGTTTTATAGGACAAGGAAAGCGTGGCAAATATAGTGAAGCTGATTGATAAATGCAATGGCTATGTCTTTTCAAGTATAGAGGGTGACATCAATGAGTTTATGAAGCTTGCTGCACGAGATTTGGATTGGGATTACTACAGATATCCTTATCATCTTTTTCTTTGCTTCTACACATTGTAAAAGTGATTCCTTGTTTTTTTTTTCTTTTCTTTTGGGGGGGGGAGAGAGAGAGAATTAAATGATATATTAACGTTTTCAAAAGGCCAAAATGACCTATGAGAGCAATCCGTTACAAACTGGTGAATCTGATACCATGTCTGGGTACAAAAAAGAGGAGAGATACTGAATTGAATCTGGAAGTGCTGAGAGAGAGAGAGAGAGAGAGAGAGAGAGAGAGAGAGAGAGAGAGTGCGCGTGCATGCAACAATAGTGAGGAAAAGGAAAGGAAGGAGGGAGGCAGGGAGATGGGATCCTTAACAATTTTTGCACAACTGCAGCAGTTCAAGAAAAGTATCTTGATGACGATAGCAATGAGGACGAGGATGCTAGTTATCTGGGCTCTCATTTCAATGGCAAGATGGAGTAGGGTATGGCAATTTTTCTCATTGTAGGTGAAAGTATTATCATCTGACAAGTAAAAAGCGTCATTTTTGGGCAATGACAATGCAGGATAGCTGTGGGGATGTAATTATACAGATATTTAGATGCTTGCAATGACAAAGAGAGGAGATGTATGGTTCCACAAGTCTACACCTTTGGGCTGTCTCCTACACGGTTTGATACAAAATCGGAAGAGTTTTGCTGCATCAGTGTCAATGAGTTGTGATATTTGACATCTGACAATCCCTTATATTACAGATAATATTTCTCTTGTGCTAGCTGAAGCTCATCGCTTACTAATTTTTGTCAGACTGGCTGATCATTGCCCCACAGTATATATTTTCTTGTGAACAGGTAGTGTATCAAAGCCATGTTGCTAGTTTTCAAATGCTTTCATTTGTAGTAATCAGAATGATCAGCTCAGCTCTTTAAAACATTTGTAAACAGTCTGTCCAAAGGTGCTAGCTTGGTTGTTTGAGCATTCATCCTTGGTGACCAGGGTCATCGGTTCGAATGCGGCCAAGTGACCCGTTGGCGCTCACGGCTCACGGACGAACTTTGTCACCTCGCACGGGAGTCGTGCGATTTGCCTGCCCCCCCAAAAAAAAAACACTTTTGTAAGCAGTTTATGGCTTCAATTCATAAAAGATTGCAGCTAGAGGTAAAAGATTGCAGCTAGAGGGTACTAGTAACCTTTGAGGCAAAAGGTAGTACCCTTTTACCTCAAAGGTAGTACCCATTGATTATGCAAAAGTCAAACTTGTGATTGGTTCAAAACCTTTTATCTCATTTTCACTTCTAGTAAAAAAAATGGGGCTTAGTGTAATTCCAGCTACTAATTTCTCTCTAAATTTTCAAATTATGAAGGTGAGAAAACCTACAAAATTTAGAGAAATTTGGTGTGAAAACCTTCAAATAAAGTCAATTTACCACTAAAAATTTCCATTTGTAGGTTTTCTAAATTTTTTTAAAAGAAAATTAGTTTGAGCATTGCGAGTCATTTTTTGAGAGAGCTTTGGTCAAGTAAGCATCTGTTTTTGAGCCAATGGAGCCATCTAATTTGAACCTTAAAACACGAAATCGTTTGTTGCTGACTAGCTTTCCAATAAATTTGGTTCGCATATTTTAGGAAATTTGGGCACTTCATTGCTTTATGTAACACTCTATGAATCAGAGTAAAACGCTGGAAGTACAAATGTGTTGCTATATGAATTTTTGTCCTGCAGGGTTACTTCTCTTGATGGAAAAACAATATTGTAGAGTGCCATATGATGTACATACAGTGTCAAATAATATTGTAGAGTGCCATATGATGTACATACAATGTCAGAGATGGAATGTTGTAACAAGCTTTTGTACTTGATGATATTGATTTTAAGAATGTACCTTTGCATTGGTTTTCTTGTTCCGGGAAACTTGAAATTGATGTTGTTTCAACTTAATGATGCAACAATGGGCTGCACATGTAAGAAACTACCTAAATCACATGCATTCAAATGGTATTTTAAAAATCCCTAAGCTTATGTGTCATTTCTAATTTTCTATCAAAAAACCAACACACAAAAGTTTTTTGCTACTTTGAAGCGAAAATTAAATTACTGAAACACTATGATTTCACTTTAAGAAGGTTTCCCATCCGATCGACCAGGTGGAGAAATTCAAATTGCTTGCTTTTAAGTAGAAATCAATTGACCTATACCCTTTGTGCACGTGCGTGCATGTACACACTTCCCCACCCACACAAATTATACACGTGCATGTATACAATTTTGTACATGTATATGTACATCTAGCCAATTCTTAAGTTCAAGACTCATTGGATAGAATTTTAACTCTTGGGAACATTTTGCTACAACATGAATTCTCTCTCTCATGCATCATACCATGCCTTGAGTACAAAGCTGGTCTAATAGATCTTTAAGGTCTTTTGGGATTTTTATAGTGATGTAGAAAACTCTCTCTCTCTCTCTCTCTCTCTCTCTCTCTCTCTCTCTCTCTCATGTTCACCGCACACAGGATCTCTCTAGAGCATCACTAAATGCAAATAAAAATCCACTATGTTAAGAAATAGTATGTTCTCCATGAAGAAAGTATATACTTCTTAAAACTCTACCTACTCTTCAAACCTCAAAAGTTCACTTCCTTGCCTTTCCTTCCCTTTTCAGTAGAGTTTAAATTTTTCCTAATCTCTTACCTTTCACTATGAATCTTTACCGAAAAGTATAATTTGGGGAAATCATCGGTTGTGATGCACTAGTTGTTAAATTTTCTCTTAGGAATCTTTAAAGTGCGCTTGATAGAAGATGCTCTACACATCCACATATTGTTCCAAGTTTGAAGAAGAACAATAGCATGTGGGCACTTCTAGGGACTGGAAGGCAATGTCTTTGTCATGTGCCACAAATGCAAGAGGTGGTCACCCTACATGAGGTGTTTTCTAGAATAACTAGTCATACAAGGTTATTTCATGGATTTTTCATCCAAATTTGCACATTAAATCATATATCAATCCTTTAAACCTGCAATAGCTTGTCAAGAAATGTGTGTTGAAAAATCTCATTTGCAAGTGTCTCTTTGTAGGGGCTACAGGACCTTGGCCGTGCCCCCATGTTGTAAGCACTCTATGAGAGTGCACTTGTCAACTTTTGCAAAGCGCTCCACCACCACAACTACTAGGTGGGACGAGGCTCTAAGTTTGGCTTGGGCATTTTGTATGAACACTCCCCAACTTTGTAAGGCCTATAAAAGCTCTTGAAAATTCTAATTGTGCAAGCATGTCTATATACGCTTCTCCTTCAACATTGTTCTTGTGTCATTTCACCCACCCTTGCTTCTTTTCTTTCAATTGGTACTAGAGCAAGGATTCGGGAAAACAATTTTAGAGAGAAGGAAAATAAAACCTTTTCATTAAGATTTAAGAAGGAAGTTACTATTTTTTTGGAAAATTTTCAATATAGTTAGAACTTGTAAGATGTGAAAGCGTTTTATTTCCTTCTCACAAGAAATTGCGAAGTATTTTCCCCAATGTGAACAAGTTCTAGGCTAAGTCAAACCGTCTTTTCTCGAACCTTGCTAGGGCATCGGAACTTTGGTGGAGCACAAAAGTTGCTGAGAGTGGAAGTGATGGTGTTCACACTGCATCTTTATTAGTAAAGCAAGAAAAAGGTGCATTAGATTAGTTGAGGAAGGTTTGAGAGTAGAGTAGAGCTTTAGAAGTAACTGTAACAAGCTTAGGTATCAGTATTTTTTGCATTTTTGAATGGCCTGACTAGGAGGATAATGATTTAGTAGAGTAGGTTTCTCACTAAGAGAGCCCCCCTTAAGGCCTTTAAAGGTACTTTTGAGGGGATCTTTAGAAACAAACGGGTTGCCCCATACACCATTTCACAATTCCACAACATCTCATTGATTGAGGTGCATGACCTAAAACACCCTCTAATGTGGGGGTCCTTCCACCGCCCTCCAGATTCAAAAGGGCCCTTGTGACACTTGTTATTCTAGTTCACCTTAACTTTTCACCTCAACAACGGTTCTTCCTATCTATTATCTTCAACAATTTGAATTTGTGAAAGGGGAAAGCTTGGAGAAATCCCTTGCTATTGTTTTTTTGCCTTGATATATTCCCTTCTTTCCACCTTCGATGAATGATAAGCACCTTTTAACTCGTTTTTGATCCTTTGGAGGAGTTTCCGTTGTTGTTTTTTTTTTCCTTCCTCATTGGTTTAGGGAAAGAGGAACGTAGAAGGCGGGAATTATCCTTAGCAGGACTGGCAGACAGATGAAGCTTCTAGAAGCGATAACCAGCGAGTTACCACAGTAACTGACAGTGCACAATCAGTCATAGACACCAGTCTAACGGCCTATAAATAAGACCCAATACTCATTTTGTACAGTTTTTTGACTCACTAGAATCCTTAGTTGTCTACATCCTTAGCTACTTCTACTCCCTATATTACTTTGTAATCATTTGTTGTGCTCTCTCTTCTTATGTAATTCCAAAACCAGCTCTTGTTATGTTACCATATACATGTGGTAGTGATGTGTGTGAACACACTAGGACCGTCGGGGCATTTTTTCCCTCTTTAGGAGGTTTTTTCCCCCGTGCATTGTATATACTCCCATCACTCTAGGGCTATCTATCTTTCCATTGCACACCAAGTAACACATTCTCTATTGTGTGCCTTGAGCTCCCTTCATCTTCTCCAAGCTGTGTGTGTTTCTCTACAACCCTAATTCCAACAATTGGTATCAGAGCAGGTTGCGTCCTCCCGGGCTTAGTTGCCAGCTGCTCCAGCATACGCATGCTCACTTTCTCCGATTACAGTGAGGTTTGGCGAGCGTTCGCAGGTCGACAAATATTTCGGGACGGCTCAAAGAGCTTAGTCTGCTCAGATTTTTGATTCGGGCTCATTTCGGCCTCCATTTCCACTACAGACATTACTGCACAAGCTATTTCGTCATTTTGAGCAGAAATTCTGTCAGCGCCGTTTTCTGCATAAGAGGTGCCTTACAGTCTTCTACGGTTTGTGCTATATAGCACGTGTTGTTCCCACTCCGTTTCTCCTCTTTTTCGGACAGTTTCACATCAGGTGCAGCATTTACCATGGCTGACAACAACACAGATGTGTTCAAAATATTTGCTGCTATGGACAGGTTGGATGGGGACAATTACCCTATGTGGGCTTATATGATGCAACACGTTCTTGTGTCAAAGGGCGTCTAGAATATTGTGTAGGGCATTGATGTATGTCCTGGTTCTCAGGATGTAGGCGATGTTGAGGATGTTGCAGGTCTTGCTGCAAGAATTGCTACTATTAGAGTTGTTTTGCCTACGGCAGAACAAGCTCGTTGGGATGTAAAGGATGTGCAGGCTCATGTATTGATTGTGTTGTCTGTGAAGCGCACCATTGTCCCTCACGTTCGTTCAGCAAAATCTGCAAAACAGGCTTGGGATATTCTAGCAGGTCTTTAGGCAAGCCGCAATGAGGCTAAAATTGCTTTGCTGCGTAAAGAGCTGGAGTCGAAGATTATGCATGAGGAAGATGATATGGACACTTTCCTTGCTGGTGTCAAGGATATCAATGAGCAACTTATTATGACCCAAGGAAATCTTGAAGTTGTCAAGTTTGATGCATTATGCACATTGTTGTTGCAGAGTCACTTTCCAGAAAAAACAGGACTAAACAGCATGCAGTTGAACAGGCTTTTATTGCTTCTCAAAGAAAGGGTGGTAACAGTAATGCAGTCACTTCTTATGATTCTTTTGCGAGTGGAAAAACTTCTGTTCCCAATGCTTCTGCTGGCAGCACTTCGTCTGGCAATTCTAGTGATAAGGGCAAAAAGAAGATGTGTTGCCATTATTGTAAAGCTAATGATCACTTGATCAAGCAGTGTCCTAAGTTGAAGGCCAAAGAGGCTAAGAAGAAAGAGGGTGGTTCCACTGCAAATGCTGGTTCCACTACAAATGCAGCTATTGTTGAGTCTTCTGTAAAAGGAGACTGTAATGCTGATGTTGATGCAGAATGGGCTTTTAGTGCAGAGTGCACTTACAATCCTGTTGTCCATTATGCATGCATGTCAGTTGCTGCAGATTCACATGTGTGGCATTTCAACAGTGGTGCTACAAAGCACATTACCTTACATCGTGAATTGTTCACCTCTCTCGAGTCTGTCCCTCATGGGAATTCAGTCACTTGTGCCAACAATGCCTCTTATCCGGTTCAGGGAGTTGGAAAGATTGTGCTTACTGCTGCTAATGGCAGTTCTTTCACACTTGTTGATGCACTTTATGTACCTAGGATCAAGAAGAATATTTTGTCTGTATCTGCACTTGCTAGAATTGGACTTGTAGTCAAATTTGTGGATGACAGATGTACAGTTCATGATCTCAGTTTTGGTGATGAAATCGTTGCATCTGGGCTTTTGTGCGGTGGGTTGTATAAGCTCACTTTGTATGACAAGTGTGGAAAAAATTTTACAAATGCGGTTGCAGATTCAAGGGCTATTTCAGATGCAAAACTTTGGCATGCACGTTTTGGTCATCTAAATTTTGCCAGTTTGCTGCGTTTGCAGAAATCTGATATGGTTGCTTCTTGCCGCCTCTTGAAGCACCTATCAAACATGTTTGTGAAGGCTGTATTTTGGGTAAGATGCAGTGTTCTAAGTTTCCAAAGGATGGTTCAGTTCGGGCAACATGCAGGTTGCAGCTTGTGCATAGTGACGTTTGTGGACCCATGCAAACTCCGTCCTTGGGCAATTACCTTTACTTCGTGACTTTCATTGATGATTACTCCAGGCATGCATGGGTATTTCCACTTAAAGCGAAGTCCGAAGTTTTATGTGCTTCAAAAAAATTTTGGCTATGGCTGAAAATGTCTCGAAATGTACTATGGGCACCCTCCGTTCCGATCGAGGGGGGGAGTATATGTCTCATCAATTCAATGCATTTCTGGCTAGTCGTGGGATAAAACACCAATGTATAGTGCCTTATACACCTCAGCAAAATGGTGTTGCTGAGAGGGAAAACGGGTCACTTACGGAAATGGCACGATGTATGGTCAAAAGTCAAGCTTTGCCGCATTTTTTTTGGCTTGAGGCCATCATGTGTGCCACTTATGTACTAACCAGGTGTCCTACAAAAGCTTTGCAATCTATTACTCCATATGAAGCATGGCATGATAGAAAGCCTTCTATTGAGCACATGCGTGTTTTTGGTTGTTTGGCATATGCTTTGGTGTCACAAACACAGCGTAGAAAATTGGATGATAAGGCTGTCAAATGTATTTTTGTTGGTTATAGTGCTGAAAGCAAAGGTTATAGGTTGTATCATCCGCAAACAAAACGTATTCTAGTTTCACGGGATGTAGTGTTTATGGAAGATTCTGTTCAGCCCTTGCTGTCATGTACTAGAGACAGTAATGTAAGCTCACAGGCCATTTATGACACTTTGTTGCCTCTTTTCAGTGGTGGAAATACGAATGTAAGTTCCAATGAGGCAAATGTACATCCTATGGGGGTTTTTGAAAATGTTACAGATCAGCCTATTACTGATGCATATGTACATGATGTACTTGATGAGGAAAGGGCTGAAAATGAGCAGGCTAGAGGTAATGGCTGGTGCACACTTTGTGTGACAGTAAATTGGATGCAACTTTGTCTAGTCGTACTCATTCAGGCTCTTGTCATGCATCTTATGCATCAGATTGTTATGCTTAAGCTGTGTCTAGCTTACATGATGTTGAGGAGCCTCTGTCTTTTGATGAAGCACAGAATTCAGAAAATTGGATGGTTGCCATGCAATTAGAATACAATGCACTTATAGAAAATGACACATGGACTTTAAGTGATTTGCCTCCTGGAAAAAAGGCCATTGGTACGAAGTGGGTTGACAAGTTGAAACGCAAGCTGGATGGTGAGATGGATCGCCATAAGGCTCGACTTGTTGCAAAGGTTATGTACAGCAAAAAGGCATAGATTATGAAGAGACCTTTGCTCCCACTTGTCGTATGATTACTGTGCGTTTTCTATGTGCATTGGCAGCTCATTTTGATTGGAATGTACATCAGTATATATTATTATTGCTTTCTTGAATGGTGACATATTTGAGGAAGTTTATGTAACGCAGCCTCGCGGTTTTGTCAAGAAAGGACAAGAGGACAAAGTGTGCAAATGTAACAAGGATTTGTATGGATTGAAGCAATCTCCTCGTGCTTGGTATGAGAAAGCTGACACTCATTTAATCAAACAAGGCTTTCATTAAATTCCAACAGAAAGCACATTGTACATAAAGCGTTAGGGTGATGTACTTCTCATTGTGGTTCTTTATGTAGATGATTTGCTGATCACTGGACCAAATGGGAGACTGATTTGAATGCTACTTTCAAGATGAAATATTTTGGGTTGTTGCATCATTATTTGGGCATACAGTTTAAGCAGTGTGATGGTGGTATTGCCTTGTCTCAGAAAAGTTACATAGAGACATTGCTATGTAAGTTTGCACTTGAGGATTGCAAACCTATTGCCACTCCCATGGAAACAAGTTTGAAGTTGAGTCTACATGATGATGGCGATCCTGCTGATGTCACTCTTTACCAAACTGTTGTTGGTTGCCTCATTTATGTATGCAACACGAGGCCAGATATTCAGTTTGCAGTCTCACAGGTCAGTAGATTTATGCATAGCCTAGGGTCTAAGCATTGGCAGGCTGTCAAGAGGATTTTTTGCTACCTTAGTGGCACTGTTTGACTCAGATTGGGCTGTTTGTTTTGACATGCGAGTGTTCACAAGTGGTTTTTGTTTCATGCTTGGCAGTTCATGTATATCATGGTTGAGCAAGAAGCAACCTACTGTGGCCACTTCGAGTTGTGAGGCTGAGTACAAGGCAGTCTTCACAACTACGGTTGAGTGTGTATGGATCAGATGCCTTATGGCAGATTTGGGTGTTGGATAGAATAGTGCCAACACTATCTACACTGACAGTCAGAGTGCATTGGCAGTTGCAAGGGACCCAGTTTTTCATGCTCGCGTGTCAGGGAGAGGCTCTCAACAGGAGAGATCAGCTTGGCTTATGTGCCAACACAAGACAACCTTGCAGATCTTTTCACAAAGGCATTGTCGCTTGAGAAGCTCGAAGCTTTCCGCAAAGCTTTGGGCTTACTCCCTTTGTGGACTGATCATGTCCTCAGGGCATGGCACTTCCCTTTACTCATGTGCCAGCTCTCGTTCACCGCATCACTCCAGGGGGGATTTGTTACCATATACGCGTGGTAGTGATGTGTGTGAACACACTAGGACCGCAAGGGCATTTTTTCCCTCTTTAGGAGGTTTGTTCCCCCGTGCATTGTATATACGCCCACATCACTCTAGGGCTATATATCTTTCCATTGCACACCAAATAACACACTCTCTATTGTGTGCCTTGAGCTCCCTTCGTCTTCTCCAAGCTGTGTGTGTTTCTTTGCAACCCTAATTCCAACATATTATACTTGATGCTCACCAATCGTAATCTAAACATCCGAAATACAATTCCAGTTCCAATCTCAGTTACATTGTCTTGCCTTTCAATTCCAGTATCTTGTCTTTCCAGTTTCAGTTCTGCCTTCCAATGATCTCTGAATGTTCTGAATCTGACATCTCTAGTTCTAAGTACCAACCAAGAATAGGTGTTTGAACACATCCAACCCATTCCAAGGAATTACCTTTTGGGCCAAATAGGACACTGTCAAGCCCTTGCTTCCATTGTACCTATGAAATCATGAGATTTTATGTGGAGCAAAATTTCATTTTTTCTCGTAAAATATTTGGATGTTTTTACATCCTTGGATTGTGCCTTTCCTCTCTTTGTTAAGTTTCATTAGGTTAGATCCTAGTGTGACTACTTGTTTAACTTTGATTATCTTGTTGTCCATGTTAGTCTCTTATTATGGAGTCTTATCATAGCCCGAGTGAGATTTCCTGAGCGACCTAAAAATCAAGCAAATGTCTAAATGGTCATAACCCATTTTGTGCTATGTGTTGCACTCTATGTTGTGACTAGTAAGTAACATGTTTTTTCCATTCTTGTAGTAGGCCCATGCAATGAATCAATGAACTCAAGACTAATGTTCAATATTTGAAGACACCAAAGTGAAAATCAACAATGCTCATGCACTTAGAAAGTTTTTAAGGGAAAAAAAAATCAAAAAGAGACATTACATTGTTTATATGAATGAGAGATTCTTGCAATTTGTATTATTTGGAGTATTAAGAAAATGTAAACATTTGCATGCCAAGAAAAACTAAGTCATACTATCTTCATTTGAAATGCCAAAATCGTGTCATGTGTGTCAACTGCCATGGTTAAGATGCTTCAAGAAGAGGATTTCAAGGCCTTTGAAAGTCTTTAAAATTAGTACCAAGGACTAAGTGCATATTCCATGGGGAGAGCTTATGAAGTAAGAGTACAAAAAATGTCAAGTGGCGAGGGGTCCTCTAGAGAAGTGGAAAAAATAAGCTCCTTTGAAGCTACTTGTAGCACCATGTGTTGGTACGTGGTGCTACAAGAGCAACTCCATAGGGGCTTAATTTTATAAGGGGAAACTATGCATGTGGTGCTGCAAGAAGCAACACTACGGGGGAGAAAAAGCTCCCCCAAAGCTACGTGCCAAAATGTGGTGCCACAAGAAGCAACTATGCAGTGTCTAAATGGGAAGAGCTTAGGAAGTAAGAGTATTCACAACAATGACATAGCATTGTCAAGGAGTGAGGGATCCTCTAGAGAACTAAGAAAACAAATTATCTTTTAAAGTTGCATGTAGAATCTCGTGTCGACATGCGGTACTACAAGCAACTCCGCATGAGCTTTTTTCTCTAATACTTGTCTTGTCCAAAATGGATCGTGTCTAAGAAACAATATCAAGCCCTTGCAAAGGTAGATTTTAGAGCTGCATGTAGCACCAAATGTTGAGATGTGGTGATACATGGAGCTACATAAGAGTTATTTGCCAAATATTTCTCTGGCCCACAATGGCTAAATGTCTTAGAAGAAAAAATTAGGCCCTTGCAGAGCTGCATGTAGCACCACGTGTTAGCATGTGATGCTATAGGAAGCTTTCTATAGCACCACATGGTGACATGTGGTGCTACAGGCAACTCCACAAAGCGCTTAAATTAAACCCTAGGAAGCTTCATATAGCACCATGTGTTGACACATGGTGCCACAGGAAACTTTGCTAAGGTCTTAAATCCCCAATCAATCATCTTATAGCACCACATGTGCCAACATGTGGTGCTACAAGTAGCTCTGCAAAGCGCTTAAAGCCTCTATGAAGCTTCTTATAGCACCACATGCTGACAGGTGGTGCTACAGGTAGCTCCGTAAAGTGTCTAATTTTTTATTCTCATGCATTTACCCATTTTGTGTAAGAGGAAAAAAAGATCCTGCGTAGTTCCATGTACCACTATGTGTTTACACTTGGTGCTATATGTAGCTCTGCAAGGGGTTAACTTTGTTTTTCTTATATATTTAGCCATTGTGGGCAAGAGAAGCACTCCAAAAAAAAAAAACTCCAAAGATTCTTGTAGTACCATGTGCCAACATGTGGTGCTATTAGCTCTACAAGTGCTTCATTTAGTTTCTTAGATAGTTGGGACATTGTGGACAAGAGAAGAATTAAGAAAAAAAGCATCATCCAGAGCTCCTTGTAGCACCACGTGCCATCACATGTGGTGCTACAGGAAGTTGTATAAGGGGTTTAAGTGTTTTTCTTTTAGACATTTATCTATTGTAGAAAAGGGTATAATTGGGAAAATAAAAGCTCACCCAGATCCTTTCATGTCTTTGACATTTAGCCCAGTGCTTGAAAAAAACCTAGGTATAGTGTAATCGCACCTATAAATTTTGAAATTTATCTCCAAATTTTAAATTAGGAGATAAGAACACTCATAGAAATTATAGAAATTTAGTATAAGAACATTTGGGCCAATTTACCTTTAGAATTTTCTATGTGAAGGTTTTCCAAGCTCTTTGGAATTTTAAAAAAATTGAGCATTGATTTAGCCACTACAGGCAAAAGAAGACTTGGGGAAAAAAACTCCTACTAATTTTCCTATTGGAGGTTAATGGATATGGTTATAATTGATCGATATTGAATTTGAGAAGTTAAAAGTTAGTTGTCCCTTTTGTGGGGGATGTTTGTGGTTGGAGATTAATGGACTTACATGTTATGCTTAATACAAAGAAATTTTCAATTTAACAAGCCACTATTCTTTACAATATCCACTAGTCATTCAATGATCTTGTATTTAATTCCTCATCTTTTTTGTCTTTGGTCGCTTGGTCTTGCACTTGCTTGAAAGTACTTGCTCGGGGATACGAATTCCCCCTTCTTATGTTGTGCTCAGCCCGAAAGCACTCTCAGAAGAGTTGCTAGATTCTTCTAAATCGTCCAATTTTGGTTCTCTCAATAGTTCTTGGAGTCTTTCTTAAAATTTCAATTTTTTAAGGTATTTAAAGATTGATACATCCTCACTAGGATAACATCATAACCCTCTTCGTCACAAAATTTTGATTGGGATTTTAAGGCACAAGTATCCTTGGTGTCTAGAATACCTTTGCTCTACAAACTAGGTAGGCTTAGAGGAGCTCCACCTGCTAAAGGGTCACCGTCCTTGGACAAGAGGTGGATCAGGCTGCCTCCTAAGTTCATCAAGTGTCGTGGTCTAAAATTGCAATTTTGAGTGTCAAGATTATCCATCTTTTGACATATCTAACACCAAGGTGTACACATCAATTACCTTTTTAACATAAGAGACGTGCCAAAATTAAGTTACATGGTCATGGGGGATCTATCATTCCATCATCGTGTTTACAAAGCTTTTGAAAATGGGAAGGTTTGATCTCCTTTGGGTTGTCTCCCCTAACACAATTTCAAGAAAGAGCTTGTCATAAAATCTAATATCTAACCAATCCAAATGATTTTCTCATATTAAACTGATCATTTAATGTGGGAGAATAAACGAGAACAAGGGTTAGGATATAGACATGTGCTTATAGATCTATCTCGACACGGGGCCAATGGTAAAGGGGCCCAAATGAGAGATGGTCTATCAAAGAGCAAGGCTAACCAATGGAGCATAAAGACCTTAGGGTTAGCTTCATTGAAGACCTCCAATAGTTAGTGTTAAAAGTCCTTTGACCTTAGGTAAGCTAGGGTTGTGCTTGAGGTGGGAACCCGGCCCAAGCTTGAGATGCTTGTCATGCTTAAGATGTTAGGGTTGTACTTGAGGTGGGAACCCATCCCAAGCTTGAGGGGCTTAAGGACCAAGCTTGTGGTGAGAACTAGGCCCAAGGTTGAGGGGCTTGAGGTGGCACAAAAGTCAAAGCAAATCCCTAAAAGGAGCGGACGAGCCATGCAAGAAGGGGGGGTGGTTGCTTGACCACTCTCTCTCCCAAAGGGCACCCTTGCCCAAGAGGCAAGTAGGCATGTCAAGCCCCTAGCTAGGTTACCCTCATGGTGTGCTTAAAGCCTATTGGTTGGCCATTTAAGGGGTCCAATGATAATTTAGTGGATTTAATTAATTGATTTAGCATTTATCAAGCCCTCTCTCTCAAAGGGGAAAGCGGGACACTTGTCCCAAGGCTATCCTTGTTGCTTGGTATGACTTGCTTGTAATTGGCTAGGCCTGGAGGGGTCCAATGAGCTTCAAGAATGAGCTACAAGGTGGGGGTCGACCAAAACAAGTAGGGGGCCTGCTTGAGGGGTATACTCTCCCACACACACTCACACACACTCTCATTGTGTGAAGTGCAAAGTGCAAGAGGTCCGTCTCCTTCTGCAAGCAAGTAGAGAGGTTGAGAGTCTACTCCAACACTCCTGGCTATGGAATGCAAATCCAACCAAGAGCCATGCTTCAATGCTTAAACTTGCCATCTTCTCCATCTTCATTACTATGATATTATGTATGCTAGCAAGAAGAGTGATGATAAGTGAGGAACTAGTTCTTTCTCCTATGAAATGCTTCTTCTTCCTCTTCCCTACCCTCATTCCCTGCTAGCTCTCTCCACCTTCGAAGGTGTTTGAGGTCTTGGAACTGAGGCTTGGGATAGTTAATGCTTTTCACAAAGTTTATGTTATGCTCGTGCATGAAGCTTTCCATCTTCATTGCATCACCTAGGTCACAAGAAACACAAAGATTGTATTGTAACAAGTCTCACTTGATGGGAGAAACTATAATACAAATGCCTATTGGAGGGGGAACCGGCTCCACATAAATCCGGTCCTCAATTGTTGTCATGTTCTCTAAATTCTCTCTCTTGCAAAAGTATTGTTCGCGCGAAGTTAACTAAATGCTATGTTTATGTTGCTACCTTCAAATATGTTCACCCGCTATGCTCACAAAATAATTTCATAAAAAGTACTCTCTCTAATTTCCGCTACTCTCACGTAAATAGGCCAATTCCATTACAGAGCTACTTCTAAGGGGTCTTTAGGAGTGGTAGGTGCGGATGTGGCTTCCTTTTTCTCCCCGGTATATGTTGATGGAGTAACGTAATCTTCTAAATGGTCCAAAAGATCGAGTATAATAGATACACGAGTACTTGGGAGAGGTAGAGCAAGAGCACTTCTTAGCTTGCACCTCCAAGAATGAGGGTTTTAGGTCAAAATAGACCTTTTATAAGAGTTTGATCCATTCACACATGGGCGTCCACAGTGGTGGTCGGTCGTTGCAAAAACACTATAAAAATACGATAAGTGGCGCACCTCTCATCACAATCACCTACACACTTATTGGACCGACAAGCCCGGTCCATGACTCAATCAAAGGCATCCGTCGAAGGTGATAAGGTGTCCGTGAGATTAACATAGCACTTGAAAGGTCAAAAATGAACAAGTCTGGGGTTACTAATTAACGATCGAGAGGCACTAGGGGTCAATTATTAATACCATGGGCAAGCTTCTCGATTCTCTTTGGTCAATTAAGCTGTTTAATTGCGAGAGCAAAGTATTTCATGTTCGAGGGCTGACTAGAGGCTATACCTAAAAGACCGTCTAGTTAAGCTATGATAAAAGGAATTGCTTATGAAATCATCACCCGAATTATTCCCTTTGTTTGACCCCCCAAAGTTTTTCAAATTGCTTCAATTTTTGATGTGCTTATTTTGTATGCCTTGGGCTTTTTGCTTTTCAAGGAAAAGCGTCCACACTGGGAACCTCTGGGGCTCTAGTACCATAGGCAATACATGTGAGTGAAGTACCAAATTAAGATTTTACATTCTTGGCACTTTTGTTTGTTTTTTTGTTTGTTTGTTTTTTGCCTTTCAATTTTGAACTTTGGGGGGTTATATGACATTGTTACCCTTCCCAAGCTCATCACACTAGTAAACTCCCTTTATAATACCTAAGCTAAAGGTCCATAGGGACTAAGCTTACTAGAAAGCCCTAGTACATTGCACACAATGCTTCTTAAATCAGATCAAGAATCTAAAGTAACCATTGATTATTAGGAAGGCATTTCCCATGGCATTAAGAGAAGATCTCTAACGCCTAACTTGGTCAAACTAAAACCTAGACAAGAGATTATGACAGAAAATTACATTGAATTCAATGTTTAATACTAAGCAAATGTGTTGAATATTATGCTATCAATCACAGTTAAAGAAGACAAACATGGATTTTGACCAATAGTTTTCAACCGCCCTAGGCATTTCATCTAGTTGCAAGGGTGGTAAGGTACGCTCCCATGATTTTACTTGCAACGTTGTTGTAGGTGGTGAACTTACAACGGGAGGTGCAAATTCTTTCTTGTTTGTATGGATATTTACAATGGTAGGTGGAGATTTTTTCAAAGCTTGTATTTCCGTATATGATACATGAAGAGCAAGAAGCTTCATTTGTTTTTTCTATAATTGAGATGAGGGAAATAAGCCTTTCTCGCTTGGGTACCCAAACTAGCTCTGAATCAGGTGTATAGTGTTCTATGATCTTTCCCTTCCCAAGATCTTCGATCGGCTTACAAATTTGACTCACATGGGTTTATAGGTGACAAGTAAGAACACAATTTTTGTTTAGGCACCTAGATTTGATCATTCCCTTCATAGTAGCCTTGGGGTTCCAATAGTCTTTTAGGAATCCAATGCAATGTTTTCTTACATTTTTTGGAGCAAGTGGGGCATTCTTACAAGGCTTCTGTTTTTTTACGTCGCTTAAGAAGCTTTAGGGACCCATTTGTATTTTTCTTTAGTTATATTGCGATAGGTCTTGTGTGTCTCATTTTTTGTTTCAACTACAGAAGTTGAAGCTCTAAAGAGTTAGGCTATAGGGACGTATGTTTCAACCTCTTGGACATGCACTGTTTTGAGTTGTATTTTCTTGAGAAGTGATCTCTTAGGGACCATCGCTTTGGTGGCAAGGCTAAGAGTTGGTTTCTGTGTTGTAACCCCAATCAATAGTGCATTTGGTCGCTATCATCCACGTGTATCCTAGGTTTATATTGCCTTCCATAGTTCCAGCAGGCATGACCAAAAAGTCTTGAGCTGCAACCCCATTGCCATAACAAAAGTGTGCCAAATTCCAAAAACCATAGTTTTTTCTTGTTGATACCTTTGACTTGGATAGTACTCTCAGCTAGAGATGGCTTTCCCAATTGACGCCACACTCCGTATGACAACAGATTATATTTAGCACCTGTGTCCAATAAGATGTTATATAGCACTTTCCCATAGGTCCTATTTAACTCAATAGGGTATCGTAGAGGTGTGTCAGAGTCCAATCAATCTTCCTTTATTTCAATGTGAAATGCATGTGTAACTCCAAGGTTGGCCTCTCGTTGGCGTCTAATACGTTGTTGTTGCTCTTTAGCCTCAGCTTGAGCTTGTATCTTTTTTAATTATGCTTGTGCCTTGGCTGCCTTTTTTTAATGGATGGCATGTAGCTCCTCTTGGCTTAAAGGATCATAGTATCTCTTAAATTTACTCCCATTGAGAAATTTAATGGTTTCAACTCCATCAAGAGTTTCCATACGAATGGTACCTTGTGGGGTGATTTTGCATACTCTATATGGTCTTTTCCCCCATATTTTGACTTTTTCTTCTCGTTACGCACTCCATACATAAGGACTTTATCCCCAACCTTGATATCCGTATTCTTTAAATGACGCTCAAACCATTTCTTTCTCTTATCTTTCTCCAAAAGTGAATTTTGCACAGCCAATTGCCTTTCTTCGTCTAGCCTCTCAAGGATATATAAATGCTCAACTAAAGGGTTACCATCCCAACCTTCTTGTGAACCTACCCGTAGATTAGGAATTACAAACTCCCATGGCATAACTGTTTCTTGGCCATATATCATTTTGAATGGTGTACAATTAATAGCCACTTTGTAAGAATTACGATAAGCCCATAGAGCTGATGTCATCTTCAAATCCGAATCTGTGCAATGAGCTTCCACTGTTTTGGTCAAGATAGAAATTAAGGTCTTGTTAGTGCTCTCAACTTGGCCATTTTCTTGTGGATAATAAGGTGTAGACTTATGGTGGGCTATCATGAAGTTGGTAGTGAGTTCCTTTATCACTCCATTTATAAAATGAGTACCATTGTCGCTCACAATTTCAAAGGGACTTCAATTCTTGTCATAATGTTCTCAAAGAGAAACTTGGCGATTAACCTTGCATTAGCCTTGTGTGTCGCCCTGGCTTCCGTCCACTCTGTCATATAGTCAGTGGCAACAATAATATATCAAAATTGAGTGTTACAGCTGTCGAACTAAATGGGCCTACAAAGTCTAAACCCCACTTTTCAAATGGTGGAGTCATTTAATAGGATGTAAGGGCATTTCATCCTTTCATTGTGTGATCTTGTAACGTTGGCATTCATCATATCCTTTTGCAGATATCCTTTTGCAAAAAGTGATGCATCCTTGAATAAGATAGGCCACCAATAGCCTGATTGTAACACCTTCCTAGCAGTTATGAAATGTCCTCCGGCTATACTCATGTGGGCTTGCTTCTTGCAATATGTATAAATACTCATCCTCACAAGCACAACGTCTAAGAATATCATCCTTCCCTAGCTTGTAGAGAGTTCATGCAATTAGAGAATAAGGTTCATATTCCTTTTAACCGTTTCCGAGCTATATCTTTACAAAGCTCTTTGAGTGGAAAACCATTAACTAAAAAGTTCACAATCTTCTCACTCCATTCAGGCATGGTCTCGACTAGGAACGGGGAAGTATCGGGCAATTCATCACATCAATTCCCATAGGGGCTTCACCATTGGGTATGCGAGACAGGTAATCCGCCATGACATGTCTTTTATCGGGTCTTACCACAACAATAAAATCAAATTCAAGCTTAGGATTCATTGGGTAGGGTCGTTGTTGGACTAGTTTAGTCGTGCTATTCATGGGAATTGTGTGTTGCACCACGAAATGTGAAACACCTTTCATATCATGATATGTCCAAGCAAATATATCCTTGAATTCCTTGAGAAGTTCTTTAAGTACATACTCCTCAGTCTCTTTCAGATCTTGGGCAATGAAAACAGGTTTGGACTCCTCAGCTAGGTCTGCTAACTCTATTTCCTTAACTATTGTTGGACCATCATAGACTCCATTGCTTCCATCGATAGGTGTTCTCTGGGCCTTTATATACACAACCTTACGTGCCTCTATGGTGTAGGATTTGAAATGATCAGGTGCAGGGTGTAAGTCTGTGGGGTCTTGTTGCCCTATGAACTGTGATTTCTCTTTCGCTTCCTTTTGTTGTTGAGCTAATTTTGTCGTCTCCTTACGGTACGGCTCAACTTTGGCTTCTTTATAGCCTCTAGCTATGCAATGTCAATGGGTTGTGGACTGTACCACATAATGCTTTGAAGGTATTCACCCCAGTTATCTACCAACTCCGATGAGCATCAAATGCCCCTATATAATTAATCCATTCTGCGATAGATTTCTTTTCATTTATTCTAGCACGCACATTTGCTCGATATCGTCGCCTCTTATATCTCTTAATCTTCTTGTCTAATTTTTATTATGGCCGATCTCCAATGAAGAGTCAAGAGATGAATTGCTACTTGTGTCTTCTCCTCTCCCAGATAGATTGTCATCTAGGGTACCACGAGGCCCTGAATGGTTTGTCCCCGCATTTGCACCAAGATTTAACTCAGATTCTTCATTCTCAGAGTCAATTTCAATTGATGATTCTGACTCCGAATCGTGTGGGCATAGACTTTTGAGACACTACTGGTTCCAATGTCAGTCAAGCCTTCATCTGGTTTTCCCCAAGTGTCTATGGTTGCTACTAGGTGAACCCAATCCACATTGTCAGACTCGGTCATCCCAAGTAGAACATCCATATAAGGAGAATCTTCTCCAACATCCATGTCCATTTTTCACGTGTAGCAATACTGTAATGGGGCCGAGTGAATTGTGGTGTCAGATCTATGATCAATTATCTAAGTTATTTGTTGACAATCTGTATAGGTTGTACAAGTTGCCCAACAATATTATGAGTGATTGTGATTCCAAGTTTTTCATTTTTGGAGGATTGTGCTTAAACGATTGGGTACACAACTCAACATAAGTACTACTAATAAGATGTACATGCTATATGGGTTGCCCAACAATATTGTGAGTGATCATGATTCCAAGTTAAACAATCATTTTTGGAGGACTATGTTTAATTGATTGGGTGCACAACTCAATATACGTACTGCAGATAATTTGATTTTGGTCAGTGTGAACATGTTAATCAAGTGTTAATCTCAATATACGTACTGCAGATAATTTGATTTTGGTCAGTGTGAACATGTTAATCAAGTGCTAGAGGATATGCTAAGAGCATAAGCTAGCAAAAAGCAATTAGATTGGAAGGATTATCTCCCTATTTTAGAGTTTGCTTACAATAGTGCAAAGCATGTGACGACATGTTTTAGTCCTTTCATGTTTATGTATGGTTTTCAACCTCATATGCTCGACCAGTTACAAGATCCACTCGAATAACAAAGTCGTGGAGCTGCAAGTAGACCAGGTTTTTAGACCAATCGTGCATCATTTTTGCTTCCCTCATGAAAGGACGTCCTAAGATCATCTCAGATGACATAGTGTGCTTGAAAAAAATCCATAACAATGAAGGTATGCCTTATTTTGTGTCCAAATACCTTGATCTTGAGATCTTCTAGCATCCCAATAGGTTTAACAATAGTCCCATTGGCCATCTTTACCACTATGTTTGTAGTCCCAAGGTGAGGTCTCCCCATAGATTCACATCAATTTTTAGTTACAATGCTAACCCCAGCACCACCATCAAGGATTCCCTTCACATTTAAACTCTTGTTAGTGATTGGTATGGTCGCATTGGATTCATCGCCTTCAAAGTATTGTCCCAACTTGTTAGCAGGTGTTTCAACAACAGAGTTCTCATCTAGGTTGGGCTGTGGATCTAAATTCTCCTCCTCTATTGGCAACTCCCTAGCTCCATCCATCTGTGCAAATTGTAGTAGCCCAACTTTCAGTTCTCCATTGAGGAAAGCTCGAAGAGCTAAGAATAGCTCGGGGTCTCCATATAGTTTGGACATGATGGTGGTTCTAACTTCTGAAGCCATGAAATCCATAAATTTGGTAATATTTAACGGTACTTTTTGGGCTTCGGTCCCTTGACATGGAGAAGATGGGATCTCCATTTCTTCGACAGGGTTTGGTAATCCCTCTGTAAACATTCTCTCCAACAAGAAGGGAATATGTCCACTTTCCCATGACTTAAAGTCACTTTCTTCTTGGATGACACTTGGTATGGCTAGTGGTCTATAGACTTTGTGAGGTTGCTTTTGCGTAGGGAACACTATGTCTGTAATCTGGATCCTCCTAGGTGTTGGCTCTAGATCCCTTTGGGTCTCTTCTACCAAACCCATTAATTTCTTGACTCGCTCGATCTCCGCTGTGGGGTTTGGGTAAGTTCCTATCTTTTTCTTATGTCCTGGCCATTGTGGCTCATGATGATTTTCCTTCTTTTTCTCTTTTATGATGGTCGTTTTAGTCTCCATGGTTTCACCTGAATCAGAATCCTCTTCAATGTCATTCATATATACGGGGCCGTCACCAATCCCTATGTTGGTCTTTGAACTAGGGTCTGGCTTCGCTGCTTTTTGCGATCTCTTCCTTCGTGTTTTCTTCTTCTTCTGAGATTGGGCAATTGATGTTGTGTCTCTTTCTTCAAGAATATAATTTTGGTTTTGAAGCATTGATCGTGTGAGTACATTTACTAGTATAACAGGCGTACTTTGTGAGGGCTCCTCGATAACCTCGATTTTAAATTCAATGGCGTGATCTTGTGCATTTGGATTATTAGGACATTGGGCAATCAAATGATCTATGCCACATCGATTACACATGAGTATCAGTATTGTAGATGCGCTCGCTTGATTGGTTTGCATTAGTGTGGCATTCTTTTGTAGTCTAATGGGACATTTGGCTACATGATGTGGACCCCCACACTCGCAGCATTGAAGAGGTGGTCTCTTGGCAGTGAAATTGATATTTTGGCCTCTTGCTGCAAGAGCAGCTAGTTGATAGACAGGTTTGACTTGTCCCAATAGTCCTCTATGTAGTATTGTGGACTCTCTTTAAGTGCATCAATCCCATAGGTAACATTAGGGTCTATCTCTTCCTCACAGCCTTCCAAACTAGTAATAGATGACTCACAACCCACTTGATTCATAGAAGTGATTCTCAAATGTGGTGGTTGTGGTCCTAGCACTGGAGGTGGTAAGGGTGTTGTTTGAACAACATTTTGGGCCCTAGGGACCATGTGTTGTGACATTTGTTCAAGAGGTGGGACCGGCATCGATGTAGGCACTCGAGGTGTGTCCGTCCATGCTAAGGTTGGTCTATTGGCCATCATGCATTTAAATACTATGCAATCCTTGGCTTGATGACCATACCTCCCACAGGTATTGCAATTCTCATTAAATTTTACTCTAAAAGTAGGGCATTCACTGGTACTATGCGGACCATAGCAAACTGAGTACCATTGTTGCTCCCTTCTTGGATACATATGATTGTTTTGTGGAGCACGATTGTCTTTAAAACTTTCTTGAATGGCCTTGGTGAGATTTGCTAAAGTCATCTCATATATCTTTGGCACTTTAGCAATAGGCTTTATGGTCATTGGCTCATGCCTCGATGCTTGGGAGCTAGTAGATTTAGGCTAAACAAACACTCTTTCTCCTTGAATCATTAAGTTGTTCTCCAATTGGATCGCATTGGTGGTGTGTTTCCCAAGTGGTGATTCTTGTAATGACTTAGCCATTGTAGATATCATCATGTCATAATTCCCTAATGAATCTATCAAGTAATTGGTTATTATTGAAGCGCTCATTTGGATTACAACGAGAGTTCAAATGCTTCAAGCGACTAATAAAGTCTCTCACGGACTCGCCTTCCTCTCATTGGGCTTTTTGGAGTTGACATGCTACACCCCAAAGTACTCCCTCTCGTATGTACTCTTTTAAGAACAATCTCCTAAGAGTAGGGTAAATCGTTTTTTCTTCCATCCTTAGGATTCTATACCAATCCCCAGCCTTTCCACTCAAGATCATGGTTAAAGCATTACTCTTATGCAGGTCATTGTGTTCTCCTCGGGAATCGCATATTTGTTCAAATACTTCAATATGCTTTCTCACGTCCCCGTCTCCACTAAATTTTTGTGTGAGCTTGGCTATTTGTACTGTCTTACTTCTAGGCTCTCTATCCGACGTGTTATGCATATTTTCAGCAATAGATCGACTGATAACTTGAGCAAATGTTGAGTCGCCCAAGTGAGCAGGTATAGTGGGGACAGATGCTCTCAGAACTGTATGTGGAATGGGGGTTGGTATTGGGTTTGCGTATATGCAGCCCTTAGGTTCCACGTTGGGTACAATGTTGTGCCATGTGGTGGCTCAAAGTTCATATGTGTGACCCTAGGCATAGCAGACATCAGATGTGACATGCTAACGCTAGCTGGTATGGTCCCATTGAAATAAGAGCTTGGATGTTGTGGTTGTGGAGCATAACTTGTTGAAACAATGGGAGGGGTAGGAGCTACATGAGCACGAGGGTCCATAGGTGTATATGATTGATACACACTTGTAGGTACCGTTGCAGGCATTGAGCCACTATGTAGCGGTGCTTTACTAACAAATGAGGTCCATGGCGTGTTTTTTGGCATGCCCATCACTGGGGTAGGCATGGTAGTCGTGGTGTCAAGGGAAAAATGAGCTAAACTTGGAAAGATAAAGCTATCACTTCTAGGCTCAGATTGTATTGAGACCCCTGGCGAAACAACATATAGAGGATCCATCGGGCTTACCGAGGGAGTCTCCATTTGTGATAAATTTAGTTGCTTAGCCTTCCTTGTATCCAAGAATCTCATGAGACCTGTGAAGGCATGTGGATTCCTTTATTCTGCCTCTCCAGCTCAATAACCCTATAAGTGACATCACAAAATCTTTGTTGTTGCTTCTTTATGCTAGTAGCACCCGATGTGGATTGTAGGACATCTAACCAACCCACGTGATAGTTGTGACCTATGTATAGGTCGGTTAAAGTCTCCATTTGTAGTTCATACTCCCACTTTTCATTTATAAACGCTATCTAGGATTGAGGTGCTAGGGGTGTCCTTTGAACTAAATGCAATGTGTGTAAGGTTTCCAGTTTCTAAAACCTTAAAGATTGTATAAAGCTTAATTCAACTGATATGATTATTGAAAAAGCAATGTAGAATTGTCCGACCATGGCAAATATTGGTATTTTTGAAATCTTAAGCATAGCAAACCCCGGGCTAGAAATTTTCAGAACAGAAAGTTACGGGCCCTGAAAGGTTACACTAGAAATTCAATTAGTTAAGAAAAATTGGATGGTTTCAGTCATTATTATTAACAAAGACTTTCTTATCCTAAGGTTTTAGAAATTACTGATATTTCCAATTTTCATTATTAAAAATCGATGAAAATAGTAAAAATCGATTCTGGAAGCTGAGGGGGGCTGTGTGGGGTAATGATGAACTCTCCTAGACTAGATTTAGCAGCAGGGGGGCGTTTTTTGACCTGTAGGGCTGCTTGGGATGCAAGTTACTGCCATTTTCCAGCCTATGAGTGCCTAGAAACCTATAAATATGACCCTTGCTTCACAATTTCACAGGGACTCGGAGCCTTGACACACCATCTCTCATCTAGAGAGACCGCTACGCAGAAATCACTAGAGATTAAGCTCTAGTTGATTAACTTAAACGGTAATTAGCATAATCCTTCTTAATTAGCAAGTTTAGATTAATCTATTTTCTTAATAAATTAAAGATTAAGCCTATGTCTACTCATAAATCCTCTCTTAATTAAATATTCTCTGCTGATTATTGTAATTAAGCTTGGGAATATTAAGAAAATTAATTATCCTATCATATTAGGGCTGAAATTATCCAAATTAACTATAAATTAATGGAAAATATATTAATTAAGTTTAGATTAAATTGAGATAATTATCAGAGATGCATTAGATAGTCATTAACCTAGGAAAATTATCTTATAATATTTTGAGTAATTTTCATAATTAATTAGACAGAATTACACTGTGTTTTAGAGAAAATTAAAGGGTAAAATAATGAAATTGATTCCAAATGGTTTGAGTTATTTATCAGAGGTTATTACATGTTAGGGAACCCGTGATATTTATGTCAAGCTCAAATAATTAATTTACCTAATTACTTTAGTAGAAATACTTTGTTTTTAGAACAAATTAAAAGGGGGAAACTAGTAAATTGATTCAAATTGCTTTGAGTTATTTATCAGAGGTTAATTATATATTAAAAAATCAATTATAATTATTTCAAGTTCAGATAATTAATTTATCTAATTACTTTAGAAAAAATACTCTATTTTTAAGACAAATTAAAAGGAGAAAATTAGTAAATTAATTCAAATTGCTTTGAGTTATTTATTAGAGGTTAATTATATGTTATAAAACTTGTGATAATTATTTCAAGCTTAAATAATTAATTTAACTAATTACTTTAGCATAAATACTCTGTTTTAAGGACAAATTAAAAGGGAAGAAATTAGTAAATTGATTTAAATTGCTTTAAGTTATTTATTAGAGGTTAATTATATGTTAAGAAACCTGTGATAATTATTTCAAGCTCCGATAATTAGTTTACATAATTACTTTAGTAAAATTACACTGTTTTTAGGAAAAATTAAATAGAGAAAATTAGCAAATAGATTCAAATTGGTTTGATTTATTTATCAAAGGTTAATTATATGTTAGGGAAGCTGTGATAATTATTTCAAGATCAGATAATTAATTTACCTAATTACTTTAGTAGAATTACTCTATTTTTAGGACAAATTAAAAGGGAAAAATTAGTAAATTGATTCAAAATACTTTGAGTTATTTATTAAAGGTTAATTATATGTTAAGAAACCCATGATAATTATGTCAAGTTTAGATAATTAATTTACCTAATTACTTTAGCAGAATTACTCTGTTTTTAGAACAAATTAAAAGGGAGAGATTAGTAAATTGATTCAAAATTCTTTGAGTTTTTTATCAGAGGTTAATCACATTTTAGGAAACCCGTGATAATCATGTTACCTTCAGATAATTATTTTACCTAATTATCTCATTAAATTTATATTATTTTTAGAGAAAAATAAAAGAGAGAAAATAGTAAATTAATCCAAAAACCTTTGATATAATTATCAGAGGTAGAAAATACCTTGAGAAATCTATTATAAATACCCCAACCACAGATAAATAGTTTAAATATTTATCTTCATTAAAAGTAACCGATTTTGTGTATAAAATAGAGAAAAGAAATTAGTAAATAAATTTATCTAATTACCAAATAAATACCTGAGGTCCAAAATTACTATTGGAGGGTGGGAAATTACGTCAATATAAATGGTTGATATAACAAGTTACTATCAGCAAAATTTTGTCCAAATTAGACTATAAGTATAGGAAGGAAAGGTTATAAATCAAATTTATGAAAAATCCTAAAGATAGAACATATCCAATTACAATTTAGGTTGAGTAATCTATTAGCCGATAGGAATTATAATTTACTAAAGTTAAATAAAAAGTATTCATGGAATATAGACTAAGAATAAACCTAGTTAAATGGCTTCCCTAATTAAATGGTAATTATGGAAAATTACTAATAGTATCAGGAGGTTACAGGAATAATATCTCATCCAATTAACTATCAAGGATACCTACTTACTCCAAAAATCCTTATATTTGGGTAAAAAGAAAGAAAAGAGATTATTCAATTAAACCTCTAATCGATTAAGTCTTTCTGTAAGGATAAGAAGTTATGGCACCAAAAAGGACCCGAGCAAATCCTACATCTAATGATTATATCAGGAACTTCTTCACTTGGAAGAGGAGTCCACCAACCCTCGGTCACATTTGTTACGGGGGAAAAAAACGTTGGTTGAGGATACCTTAGCCCAATTGTGGCAGTTATAGGGCCAAAATAGTTTTTCGGACTTTTAATACGTTGTGCCATTTTCGCTGTGAGACAGAACTAGGTCTGCTTCTAAGGCTATAAACACAAGCCATTGTCAATGGTAAAGGTCTATTCCTTGGATTTTTCTTGTTTAGAGACTCTGATTTTTATCAAACCTAGAGACCTATCAAGGATCCCATCCCGATCTCGGTATAGGCGGGTTAGGGGACCTTACAATGTGGCTCTCTATGGGTTGACCATTAGTGGTTGCTAAGTCAGGAGCACTCGATTGCTCACCTAGCATGGATGTTGACATAGGGGCCTTCGCTTTTAACTTTCTCCGTTGCTCTGCCTTGCGTAGGCTCTCGATCTTCTTTTTCCTAACTGCAATGATATATCGCTCAACCTCTTGGACTTCGGCAAGGCTTCTACTATCAGGTAATATAACCTCGGAGGGGAATAGCTTTGAAGAGTCAGGGGGTGTAGTGAATGGAGTATTCACTGCACACTCTCCAGGAGCATGGACTCTACGTGGGTCATGAATGGTGAATTTACTTACCCACCCCCTTCATTCACATTGTTAGCTCCATGTTCGGAGCAAGTGGCTCTACTCAAAGTCTCTTTCAAGCGGCTAAGCACGCTCGGCCTGGGCCGTGGGTCCATGGCATGCATGTTTTGGTTTGAACTATTGGGATTAGGCATCGGGTAACCTTCTATGATGTCGTAGTCAGAGGAAGAGTCACTAAGCGCAATACGTGGGTCTTGAGTGGTACTACCTTGGGTTCCAGCTGAGGGCGTAGAGCCTAACGTGGAGGAATAATGAGTGCCCGCGTAAACGGAGACACTCTCTATGTGATCGTCCTCTAGCACACGACCAGAGCGTAGGTACATGTGAACTCAACACTCTAGAAGCATTGGTGAGTGGCGGTGAAGACGCTCACCTAGTTTTTTAGGTGTTTGCAATCCAAAAAAATTATTATTTTTGGTTCTTTTTTCTAACCAAGCCACGGAATATGATGTGTGATAGCTGAAAACGACATCTTGGCTAGAAGGACGTGCCATGCTTTACAATCTCCGATTCGCTTACGTAAAGCCCTCGAAATCCTAGAAACGGTCTTTCCTAGTTGGGAAGGAGACTATAATTAGTAAGTCCAAAGGGTGAATGTGAAGGGGATAATGGAGGACTTGAGGAACTTGTCCCACATGCCCTCCCTTTACTTGAGGTCTTAGTTTTTATATATATAGTAGTGTGTATACTATATCATAAGATTGAGGACTGAGGACTGAGGCCTGGGCCTAGGCTCAGACTCGCGCTCACGCTTGGGCTCTGGGAATGATCCTGATCCTTCCTTTTAAAATAACACTTTTATAATTTTCTTTTGTTTTTGAATTTTCTTTTTTGTCTCAAATTTTTCAAGTATTTTTTATTTTATTTTTTTAAAGTTTTATTATTATTTTAAATTAAAAACTTTTTTTTTATAATGTTACGTGTGTGCAGAGAGCTTACGCGCTCACATAGCTACCCCTGGTATCTCTGTCTAACCTGTCTATAGCTAACAGAGCTAATTAACACTAATTACCTCTGCTCACTCACTGCCTATCACAGTAAACTACACACAATCATCCTTCTCATTGTCTACTATATTGCTCACTGTCTACTGCACATTACAGAACTAAACACTAACTAACAGACTTGCTAACACCTTCACATTATAGAACTTAGCAAATCTAACAAAAACTTGCACATGTCAAGACTAACAGATTCTAACAAGTCCTGCTAATCCCAACGCGAAAAACACCAAAACAGATAAAAGAATGGATTCAAGAGGTAGCATTGAGTGCTCTTCAACCTAAGTGCAAGGTAATCTCCGACAACGGCGTCAAAAATGTGCGCTTTGTCGCACGTGTCGGAAGCTGGGAATTTGCCAAAACATCGTGTGCGATCCACGAATGGCTACAAGCACACAACTAAACAGTCCTAGCAAGCTCAAAGGGGCAATGGTGTGTCACTCACCACTCAATGCTTCCATCGAGAAGGATTCTGTGCCGTGAAGAAGAAGGAGCCGTCGTCGCCTCCACACTCAACCGCCTCGCCGTCGCCGATGCCGCCGCAATGCTCTCTCTCTCTCTCTCTCTCTCTCTCTCTCTCTCTCTCTCTCTCTCTCTCTCTCTCTCTCTCTCTCTCTCTCTCTCTCTCTCTCTCTCTCTCTCTCGCATACACACACATATACACATGTGAGCACACGAAGGAGGAGAAGACATAGGTAGAGCAAGAGCACTTCTTAACTTGCACCTCCAAGAATGAAGATTTTAGGACCCATTCACACATAGACGTCCACAGTGGCCAATCATTGCAAAAATACTGTAAAAACAAGATAAGTGGTATGTCTCTCATCGACGATCACTTACAAACATACGGGACTGACCAGCCCGGTCCATGACTCAATCAAATAAATAATAAGGCGTTTGTCGAAGGTGATAAGGTGTCTGTCATTTTAACAAATGAAAATAGATCTAGTTACTTCAAGGTTCCCAAAGATTAGTGCTAGTGGTTCTTCTAGTCTATATTTTTTTCCCTCGCTATTCCTAATGTAGGTGGGTTGCCTTGACGGATGTCACGTAGGTTGTATGTCATGACAGACAACCAACAGGATGGTCGGAGTCATGGCCAGAGCACCACGACAGGGTGCCATCCGACATTCAATAGTTGAGGATGTCCGTGTCGGAGTGCATGGGCGATCCGGCAAGTGTGGATGACAGGCCATAGATAATAAAGCCCGAGAATGAGGAAGGCTTCCTCGTTCTCCTCTACGGTTTGGAGGTGAGCCACGCTCGTCACCGTCCTCACGCACACTCGGAGTAGTGTGAAGTTAGGGGAGCGTAACATTAGTAAACATAGATCCGCATGTGAATGGACCCACACTCACCTTAATCTACCAGTCGTAAAGGAGTGGATAAGGGAATCGAAAGCTTACAAGGAAGAGACTCATAACCTAGAGAGCTTTTCTTGCCATCCTGTGCAGAGAAGGAGCACCCTTACACTCACTCTCCGGCACACACTCATTCACTATTACACTCTCTCTCTCTCTCTCTCATTGTCAGTGCTCGCTGTTTGGCGCCCGCTCACGCCCTCTCGCGTGCCTAGAGGCTAGCTCACTGCCTCGGCACCATTGAGCTCTACGTCGTAGTCGTCCCCCACTGCTGGACACTGCCACCGTTCGTCACCTGCTGGCGCTGCTGCCAGTGCCACCACCGTCCATTGCCCATGCCCACCCACAAGCGCGCATTAAAGCCCATATCCGTTGTCGCCACATAGTTTCCTACTAGGTTAAAACAATCTTCTTCTCCCTCCCTCCGTCCCTCCCTATTCACATAAAAGCTTCAAATGCTAAGCTAAACTAAAGGATTCTTCATGCAGGCGGGCAAGGAGTTTTTCTGAGGAGATTTTTCCACTGTTAGGTTCGGCTACGAAATCCACAATGACATAGCAATACGAAGACAAAGCTCTTGGCACAGCCAAATCCTACAGTGGTACTAGGTCCCTATTTGCAACTCTTGAAAGAAAGCTTATTATTTCTTCCCTATTTCTAGTGTGTCCCCGTCATAAAATCTAATATCTAATATCTAACCAACCCAAATGATTTTCTCATATTAAATTGATCACTTAATGTGGGAGAATAAACGGGAACAAGTGTTAAGATATAGACATGTGCTTATAGATCTATCTCAACACGAGGCCAATGGTTAAGGGGCCCAAATGAGAGATGGTCTATCAAAGAGCAAGGCTAACAAATGGAGCATAAGACCTTAGGGTTGGCTTCATTGAAGACCTCCAATAATGTGTGTAAAAGTCCTTTGACCTTAGGTAAGCTAGGGCTGAGCTTGAGGCGCGGGAACCCGACCCAGCTCGAGGTGCTTGTCCTGCTTGTCATGCTTGATGACTAAGGTGCTTGATGATTGAGGTGCTTGAGATGCTTGAGGTGCTTAATTATTGAGATGCTTGAGGTGCTTGACATGCTTGAGATGTTAGGGTTGCACTTGAGGTGAGAACCCAGCCCAAGCTTAAAGTGCTTATGAGCCAAGCTTGTGGTGGGAACTGGGCCTATGCATGAGGGGCTTGAGGTGTCAAAAAGTCAAAGATTCAATCCCTACAAGGAGGGGGCGAGCCCTACATGAGGGGGGATGAAAGAGAACACCCACACACTCACACAAGGCATGCATGGTACAAAGAAATCAAAAGGGATGCTTGTCAAGTTAGTCTCTGTCAGATTTAAAAATGATCACCCGGAGCAAAAACGGGACCAAAATAAGATTTTACGAGAATTATTTTTATAAAAAGCAGTACCGTAAATACGTTGAGGCAGTACAAAAAAGACATACTTAGGTTAGGACATCATGGTACGGCATAGTCTAGCCACGTTTTCATTAGTTGATCGGATACTATTTAATTGGTCAGTTTTATTGTAAAATTTGAATGGTAAGTGGGAGAGTTGACCACCAAAAGCAAAGGCATATTTTTAGAGAAGTTCCAAAAAGCATGGAGCTATTCCTAGCTAAGCCTGGGGGTGCTAGTAGCTGGCTTGGAGCTCAGTCCAGCTTTTTGCGGTGCCTAGAAAATTACCTGCAAGCCTCAGTTTTCAGTGCCGTCTGTTGTGTCTACTATCGCAAGGCTATACGTATTCATTATACGGAGTGGCGCAAACTCTTCATCGCCATGTCCATAAGCTCTTCTCTCTCATATATAGGAAGAAGAAGAAGATGAAGAAGAAGGATATCATCGGTTACAGGCTTAACTCCGACCAAATTGTCCGGTCATAGATGCCAAGTTTTCTCTCCTTATCGAGCATGCTCTTCAGTCATGTCACGTGACCAACAAATGCCCTCCATGTCCGTAGACCCTGGCCTTGGACATTGACCACCTTAGAGAAGGTAAGGGTTGACATAGTCACGATGTTATAGAGCATCTCCACATGCATAGATGTCTTGATAGCCGCTTCAGTAAGCCCCCCACTTCCTCGTAGTAGGAGAACTCCCGCGACACGAGTGAGCATAGCCTCACCAGTAGACATAGCAATCTACATAGTCACAATGTTATAGAGCATCTCCACATGCCTAGATGTCTTGATAGCGGCTTCAGTAAGCTCCCCACTTCCTCGTAGTAGGAGAACTCCCGCGACATGAGTGAGCATAGCCTCACCCTTGCCTAGCGAAGGTAAGGGCTGACATAGTCACGATGTTATAGAGCATCTCCACATGCCTAGATGTCTTGATAGCCGCTTCAATAAGCTCCCCATTTCCTCGTAGTAGGAGAACTCCCGCGACACGAGTGAGCATAGCCTCACCCGTAGACATAGCAATCTAGGCCTATGTGCCTATGGGGATGTTTGTAAAGACAGTCTCATCCCTACACAAAGGTTTTAAATTGCCTAGCTTTGGAGGTGAGGAAAGAGAGCAAAACAATAACTAAGTAAATATGTTCCTAAGCGAAGAGGTTGGACAATCATGCGCTGCAAAAGCAGCCTATCCATGTGCAGCCCATAGAGGCTAGCTTCTTACTGACTCGAAAGGCGTAAGTGGTGGATGAGTTTGACTACTTGTCCTACCACTTGGACAAATTTCAAAACGATGTTTCAAAAGGAAATCTTGTCACGCAATGAAGAAGAGAGAAACTCCGAGTTATGGGACAAGTGCTCGATGGAGAACAAGCCCCTAACTCAGTACATTTCAAACTATAGAGAGATAGTAATCAAGCTGAAAGGGATCAATGCATTCCAGACATTGCAAGGCTTCAAGAGGGGCCTCAATGATGGTTATCTTGAGTACGTTGTGCCTCTATAGCCGAAAGATTATCCAAGGAAATCAAATATGCTCAAATGTATGATGACATCAAGCGTTGTGGTGCGCAAGATTGGAGAGGTAGGCTGGGGATAAAAAGAAAAAGGGGTTGGGATTTAAAAGAGAAGGGTTATGTAGTGAAAGGAAAATCGTTGCTTTAGTTGCAATGCGCACCAAGGTTGAGTGTCCACAGCTTAAAGCTAGCACTAGTGGCAATGAGATTGTAAATCCTCTAAGTAGTTCCATACAGTGCAGAGTCTTTCTCTCAATTCCAGAGAGTTTAGGGATGTGACTCTGTGCCACTGTGATGATCTTCATGCTTGTTCGGTGACACCAGCTATGTGGGAGCCTAGCGTAGGTGCTCATGACATGGTACACATGTATGGCATTATAGGTGGTCATAGAATCACTATCTTCACTGATAATGGAGCTAGCCATGACTTCTTAAACTACTTGTTAGTTAAGAAGATAAGAATGATTGAGATTAGAAGCGATCATGAGCAGGCTTACTTATAGATTTTGAACCTAGCACAACATAGATGCCATGGTCTACTTCCAGAGATGGCGGCAAGCCATCCAGTAAATCAACAAGAAATACATCGTGAAACTCCTCTAATAGATTCATTAAAGTATTTATGTGCTTTTTCTTAAGGGTCTCTTTTGTCTTGGATTTTTTTGTTTTAGAATTGCATGCATGCCAAACAAGGTTCTCAAATAGTGGGTCTCCTCCAAGGCCATATTTTTTATTGTGCTTGTCTATGCAAACATTACTTTTAGTTTCAACTAAGGAAACACTTTTATCACTTTCATTTGCAATAGCCGAATTTAACAAGCAAATACCTCAATAGATTGCTTTGTGTAGCCACATGGAAGAAATGAGAGGGTAGAGGGGATACTACTGTCACCGTGTAGGGTGATGACTTTACCATTGTGCTCAAATTATGGCATGTTATGCAAATAACCCCCTAGGGCCCAGATTATACAGCAATTGCCTGCCTAAGTACACGTCTTCTCTAACTAAGTGCATGACCTAAAATTCAAGTGAAGCCTCGTAGTCTTGCATGGATAATGAAACTCCCAAGACTATGGTATTCCATACCGTCTTATCATGGCCAACCCAACACTAAAGAAGCACGGATCTACGCGGATGTGTGTATATTATAGAAATCTTAATCAGATAGCAATTAAGAACAAGTATATGATGCCACATGTGGATGAGTTGTATGATCAACTGTTTGGGTCAAAGTATTTTAAAAAGATAGATTTGACATCTGGGCACCATCAAGTTAGAATTAGACTAGAAGATGTTGCAAGCGTGAAGACGGCATTTAGGACCCATTTTGGATATTTTGAGTTCTTAATTATGCCATTTGGGCTAACCAATGCACCATCAACATTTATGATGCTTAGAGATAGTATTTTGTGTCGCTATGGGATTGCACTATCTCACAGATGCAACCACCTCTCCCATTGGTATGTTGTTCTAATTTGGAGAGATTGGTCGTAGATGCGACAAGTAGCGGAGTGAGAGTTAGTCTAGAGAGACTTACCAAGACTTTGTGGTATAGTTTGGACTTGAAAAATTCTAATGTATACCTTCATCACCTTTGACAGTTATTGCTTCAAAGGGGGGGTGATAAACTTCAATTGGGGGAGAAGTATGCTAGCTACTCCATTGACAAAAGGTACTTACTCTACAAGGGTAGAGTGTGCATGCCAACTATTCGTGACTTTTGGGCCCGCATTCTTAATGCAAGTCATGATAGTCCAAGTGCATGTCATCCCAGCATTCATAACACCTATGCACTAGATAAAGACAATTTTATTGGCTTAGTTTATTTTGAGACGTTCAGACTCATGTGCTACAATGCAACGAGTGGCAGGTCAATAAATATGAGTGTCTCAAGGGTGGGGGACTACTCTATCCTTTGGCGATTCCTCAAGGGAAATGGGAAAACATTTCCACGGACTTCATTACCGGTTTACTCAAGACTAGTCAAGGTATAGACTCAGTGTGGGTGGTAGTTGATAGGTTAACCAAAATGGCAAAGTTTATTGCTACAAAGAAAAATGTGAAAATGTCAAAGTTGGTAAAACTCTTTACTGAACATATCTACAAGCTATATGGCCTCCCTGTAGATATAGTGTTAGATAGAGATATGAAGTTCAATTTTCATTTTTGGAGGAAAGTCTTCAAAAAGTTAGATACCACTTTGAGTATGAGTATAGCAGATCGTCCACAGTCTAATGGTCTATGGAATCATCCAGAGAAGTGAAGAGGTACCCCTCAACGAGTGGTTTTTGTGACAAGATAATGTAGCTCCATGTACTTAAAGAATTTCATGAGTCACTATGGGCAGGTCATAGGGATGTTTGGGCCACTTTTGCTAAAACCAAAGATGGCATTGGTAAAAAGGTATGTACAAAGATGTGGTACAATTTGTTGAAACTTGTGTTGTATGTCAAATGCACTTAAATGTAAATCATCATGATGGATTACATCCAACATATTTATTATATGTCCATTTCAAGTGGGTAGTTGATTTGGATACCATGCCCATAGGTTTATGGAAAATTAGGTACATTGTGCTCGCCAAAGAAGATTTGACAAGCCAGGTTGAAGGGAGGGCTTTGCAAACCAAAGCTACAAGTCTGGTATGCAAGTTTCTACTTGACGATGCAATATGCAGGTAGGGAGGTGTTGGTAAAATTAATGCAGATAGAGGAGAGTTGGATGATGATACAACCAGAGACTTTTTTTCTCATATGGGTATCAAGCTAGCCCTTACTGCTGCATACAACCTAGAATGTATTCTAGGGTTTTTATTATCTTGTAATTACTCCAGGATTCAGCTATGATGCTAACAATGTTGATATCTATACAAAATGAGATTTTTAAGGCCAGTTTTGGTGCTTTTTGTGCACACCGGTCCAAATGATCCAATGCTGAAAATTTTCAGATTTGAAGCTCTAGTTTGAAGCCCTTGATGGGCTCTACCAGCTCGTATTTATAGCTTTCAGTTTGAAGGCCATTTGTTAAAACTATGAGCATTTGAAAGTTTGGTAGGGGTCGGCTTTGTTGCATGTGATTCATCTTAGGGGTGCATGCCAAGTTTATCATTTTTCAACTTTCATGTGAATCTTTAGTAGCCTCAAATATGCTCTACAAGCCTAGCCTTACAACTTGTCAATCTAAGTTCCCGACAAAAGATGTGCCGACGCAAAGATGTGCAGCTTATCTTTGAGATTTTAGACTGGATACAGGTGTTTTGGCAATGTGAAAGGTGTTCAACATTAGAAATTTCAAAGATGTTCAGGTGCTTGAAGACATGTGCTTTTTGGATCGTCAATCAAATCCAAGAAAGCATTATCGTACTCCTTCCTTGTCAATCACCCAATTAGAAAACTGCCTCAAGAATTCATCAGGTTCAGTCCCCATCATACCCTAGTAATCCCATTGCCCAATTGGCCAACTAAATACTCTCCACAATCAAATGGATCTCCAAGTGTTACTGGGGCTTAGGGAGGTGAGCACAAACATTTTAAACAACCTCCACAGATATTCAATTCACAAAACTAAACAACATGCATCCTTCATGAACAGAGCAAATTCAGGTTAAGTGCGATTCTCTTCCTTCTTCTCTATTCATGTTTTAAAAAAAAAACTACACCACTCGAGATAAGCCCGCACACTCGAATTGAAGAGGTTTCACCCTTTTGCATTACAAAATTATTGAATAATGCCTGAAACTACCAATGCTTGACTAAAAGTAGGAAAACTATTAAGTTTGACTTCAACGATTTCGCTAGACAATATGTATATGTGGGGCTTACTTTTAAAGGGCAATAGCTTTCTTGGCAAGAGACATCAAAGGCACGACTTGTGTGAGCATATGCACGACCTTGGGATGTTGGAGAGGCAGTGTGCACATATAAAGTTCCATGAGTTGGACACCAAATTGTGTCTCTTTCATATCCTAGTTACACTCATAATTTATGGGGTGGTTATCTGGGGATTGAGCCTTTGCCATACATGGGGATAGTTTTTAGTAAATGGGAATGGGCTAGAGAAAGAGTATTATGATGGATGACAGAAATAGAGAGACCATTGGTGATGATGATGTCACGTATGATACAATCAGAGGCCTCAATCCCAAGATATTCATGACTAGCTCTAACATCCTCCATACATCTAGCGAAAAGAGGGTAATAGATATTTTTTGCATGCCCATATGAGCACTTGGTGAGCTTGTGTAACATGCATGTTCATAGATTAACCCCCTTTGAGTAAAATTTGGATTGCCTCACATATGGACTTGGTCGATCAATGGAAAATGGGATGATTGAAGTAAGCATATTCAAGTGGCATACACATAGGACGTGGATTAGACCCCTTCCCCCATAGTATGTGGATGGCACATTATCAAGATCATTTATCCATTTATCCATAGACGGCTTCATTACTTGGCCGAGCTATTTGGATAGCCATCTATCACATGGATTACATACAACGATCGATCAGATTCGCACCTCATCACCCTAGTTGAGAATAGAGACAGGTAGGCGGCCAGATGAAGAGGTGGAGAATCGGGTCTGCCAACTATGTGAGAGGGAGATAAAGTTGGAGGAGAATTAAATTTGCACATGCGTATACGGGGGAGATACCATTGCTTACTTTGGGAGGGCTTTTGGCCTTACAAATACTGATATATTTTGAGGACCATAGATGTTTGGGGTTCTTTCTCTTAGATCTCTAGAGATGCCGAGTGACCACCCTATAAGAAAGAATCTCCCACCAACCACCCCCATCAAGGTAGAATACGGTTACCAATCTGTTCTTTTCTACACGATCGAGTACAAGTAGTGGTGCTAGGTCTACTAATTCTATGAGAGGGAGCCAAAGGATGATTATTTTGGGAGGGCTTTTGGGTCCCTACACATACTGATACATTTTGAGGACTAAAGATGTTGGGGTTATTTCTCTTGGAGCTCTAGGGACACGTAGCCATTGAGGCAGTGTCACGCCTATGGTAGGACCAAGGAGGGCTAGGCCCTAAACTACTCATGCATGTCAAGGAGTCTTCTGTAGGAGGCCCAATGGTCTATAAAAGGAGTATAGCTAGGTGGATATGAGCATGCAGTAGGACCTTAGGCCTTTCACTAGTATCAGAGCTCGAGACTCTCTCTCTCTCTCTCTCTCTCTCTCTCTCTCTCTCTCTCTCTCTCTCTCTCTCTCTCTCTCTCTCTCTCTCTCTCTCTCTCTCTCTCTCTCTCTCTCCCCTTCGAGGATGGAGGAAGGAGATGGGGAGGTGCAACCTGAGCAGGAGGCACAAGCAATTGTGGAGATGGAAGGCGAGCCACAAGGGCGCCGTGCTGTGGCCATGCAAGAAAAGTCGTGGTAGAGGATGAAGATCAAAAAAGGAAAAGTTCGGGGCAAAAGAAGCAATGTTGTGGGAAACTCCTCTTACCCACACAAAGGGGGGACACGACAACTTGTACAAATCCCATCATAAGGGGCACCATAGTAGTGGTGTGAGTTTTCAACTAAGCATCACACTCAAAAAATCATTTCGTAGGTTGGTGTGAGTAGATTTTTGTCTTTGCCTTCTCTTTCACGCTACTCAAGAGCAGCCAGGGGGGCGTTATTTTCTCAACCACACATTCAAGTTGGGCTTTGGGCACCCTAGGGACACCCTAAGGGGTTGCCGCCATGCAAAGCAAATGAAACCCATGCAACTCTGACATGATTCAAAAAATCCCTCTGAGAGGGAAAATGGACAAGGTTTCCTAAATTTTTGGATATTTTCTCAGTTTTTGCAAAGTTGCACGATTCCCTCATGGTCTCAAGGATCAAAAAAGGGTGATCCACTCCTTGACAAGGGGCCTATGCCCATGCAAACAAGGCTTCAAGCATCCATAACCCCACAATTTTTGGAAGCTCGTAGGAATTGATCAGAAAGTGCTTCTAGCAAGAGCTACATAAGTACGAAGTGCAACCAACAAGGAGATTTTTGCAAGACACTCTCGGCATGACGATCTCAGCAAGGAGATTCTGGCACCAAGGACAAAGAATCTAAGCTTGTGATTTGAATTCATGGAAACCAAGGAGTTCTCAAAAATTCAAGCACAACTTACATCAATTGCATGTGTTGAGCAAGGCTTATGTACTCATGAGATTTTTTGGGGCATGTAAAGCTTATAAGACACAAACAATAATCGATCATGTCGATTAAATTTGCTTAGTAATGCTAATAGCATTCAATTTACTTAGTGATGCTAATGGCCTATCAAGGCATTTGTTGAGTTCAATGCAGGTCGCTCAAAAGGACAAGGTTTGATGTGCTTTGTTGAAGTTGGCAGAAGTATTACACAATTCTTGGATTCTTTAAAGAATCTCATTTTGTGATGGTTATTGGTCAAACCCAATGAGGCGGTATCCACAAGAAGTCACAAACATGGTATGCATAATTTTTCAAAATTCATTTTTGCTTTTTTCAAATTATGCAATTGTCATTTGTTTTGATGGAGCAAGGCTCACTGGTAGAACATAAACAATAGCCCAGGTTCTTATTACCTTGAGTACAATGTACGGTGAAAATTTTGCATTCTCTTTGCAATTTTGACTTTACAATAGTCTCCTTTCAATATGGCTCTCACAACTATACCTTGAAGAGTTTTATCATGCATGGCATATGACAACTCAGAAGGCTATGAGCACAAAGCTCAATAAAATTTTATTCTTAATATGTCATCATGTGGCTCTCACTACTATACCTTGAAGAGTTTTATCATGCATGGCATATGACAACTCAGAAGGTTATGAGCACAAAAGCTCAATAAAATTTTATTCTTAATATGTCATCATGTAAAGCAAGGCTTCAAGTTTATGCATATCGCATAGTAGCTTTTAAAGTTTGAGATATGTTATCAGCATACAAACTTGGGGGGGCTTTGAAACGTATATGAATGGTCTCTCACTGGGTGTAGGCAAAACCAAGCGAAGAGGGCTTACATGGTACATACAACAACTCTCACTCTATCATAATCCATGGCTATGAGCCAAATTCAAGCAAGGACAACAATTGAAATTCAATCTCAACCAAGCATGTGCTTTTGGATTTTGACCCACAAATGGGATACTACATTGACTTAGGATCAAGGGCAATGGCACGCAGCTTTGGGGAATCAACATTCTTGTATGACAAGGTCAACTCATGTTTGAACGTCTCAACTTTAGTTTTAAATAATGCAAGGCACTTAAAAACGTATCGGCTCAAACCATTGAGACCATCATTGTCGCCAATGGCTTATCACTCTATTTTTTTTAGTTGCATGCACGGTGTGTCAGTAAGGTGGAATTAATTCCACTCAATCAATGTCTATGTTTTCGCTATAACGCTAGATACTTTGTCCAGGACATCATTGTCCACCTAATGGTCAATGTGTATTCAACTCGATGTGGTCTCCACATGCACTGGAATTGCATGCTTCTTTGAGACGAGGTAAGATCTTGTTTGTTTCCCTTGATTTTTATTAATAATTATATGTTCAAACTATTGCAAGGGTTACTCATAACAACCTTCTACTCAATAGAAATTAAGGCTGGCATATCTGCATGTGCTCATTGCATATGACTATATCGGTGGGCACTCTATATCATTGCCTATATGCACAAGGTGCATGCAGTAAAGGTGATAAATTCTTATGTAGCAGAGAGGCATGTTGAGGAACTATCTTCAACAAAACCAAGGAATACCCAGTATGACTACTTTCTTTGGGTTTCACGAATATTTCTCTTCTATCAATGTGGAGATATGATTGTTTCAAAGATCCTATTGTGAATATGATTCCAACTTGAGAGGATCTCTTGCTTTGTCTATAGCACTGAGTATGTCTATAGAAGCACATTTTTTGGGTACAACCTAACTTGTGAATATGATTGCAACTTCAGAGGATTTCCTACTTTGTCTACAGCGTTGGGTGTTTATAGAAGCACATTTTTTGGGTATGACCTAACTTGTGAATATGATTCCAATTTGAGAGGATCTCCAGCTTCGTCTATAGCACCGGGTGTGTCTATAGAAGCACATTTTTTGGGTACAACGTAACTTATAAATGAAAAAATCATTTAATCAGTGCTGATACTCGCATTTTTGCCTCTTCACACTTAAGCTTTCAAGGAAAAACCTTCTCAATTGCCAAAGGATAGTGACCATGTACATCATACCAATATGTGTACAATCACGATTGGTAGCACATTAGCCTTTGTTTGTCTCAACTACCTAATGGTTTAAGTAGATTCTTTTTAGAATCTGACCAAGTGGTCCAAATTTCCAAGACAACACCAAGGGTTCTTGGACAAATGAAAACCAAGTTTTTTTCCTGGTTGTGCAACAATGTTGCTCAGTTTTCTTTGCTACACATGACATGGTCATGCATAGCTACACGATAGCCCATTACAAGAAGGATTAGAGGCTGGTGTACTAGGTACCTCCTCTAGTAAATTTTCCTTATCCTTATTAATTTTCCTATGATGGAATCATAGGTCCACTATGGATATCCTATACTCTTTTTGTGGTTACCTCTCTTAAAACGGTCATAGGTCTACAAGGTGGCGATCGTTTTTTGGCACGTGTTGTTGATCACAAGGTGTACAACATGGACAAACTCATGGAGTTCACTTCAGCCCATATGGAGCAAGGTTTATGAGGGTCCCTCTCACTCATGTCACTGCGTGTTTCCAATTATCTCCATACACAGGTACTTCTCATACTTGATGGATGTCACGTTTACTGACATCCCTATATGAGATACATTCCACACGTGGACAATATGAATCTCTGGGATTGACATTGGTGCATATTTCCTCAATTATGTGTCGTGATAGAGTCCCTAGGTGCTGGTCAAATATACTTATTAGACCATTTCAAGCCAAGTATCGAGAACAATTTCAGTGGCAAGAAGTTGTTAGATATCTAATAAGACGTGTTAACATAATGAGTATTGTAAACAAAATTAATGGATGGTTGTTTTAGCTTTTTAGGTTGCAAATATGCATTCATATTATGTTTATAGTAAGGCTATGTCTTGTTAAAAAAAATGTTTCATTATTTGTACCTAGATGTGATTTATGTTAACATTCAATTTTCGTCCAGATGTTTTAGCAAGGCTATCTCAAAAATGCAAGGGGGAAGTATTTTATTCTTTTTGAAGATCTTTTTACATACTTGTTCCCTCGATTTCTTTCATGAATGCTATGAGCTAGCATCTGCCATGAGCATTGGCAACTATAAATCATTGGTCACGAGAATGCAAGATCAAGCATTGGACTACAAATTGTTAGTCTTGGAAATGCAGGCTTGAATACATTTTTGCTAAATACATGCACACTAGGTGTTATGGGCCCTAGTGTTTAGCAAGGGCATATCTGCAATGGCATGCAACTTCATGTATTTGATAGCTTATGAAGCTCTTTTAGCACCACAAGTGTAGTCCCTCTATGGGATTTATTGTGGGTCTACCAACCACCATACACGGTCATGGCTCAGTATGGGTACTTGCAATTTTCATATTACTCATATAGCAAGGATGTGTCCTGTTAAGGAAAATGTTTCATTATTTGTACCTAGATGTGATTTATGTTTACATTCTATTATGGTCCAAATGTTTTAGTAGGGCTATCTCAAAAATGCAAGGGGAAGTATTCATTCCTTTCAAAGAGCTATTTACACACTTATTCCCTCGTCTTTCATGTATTCTATGAGCATACATCCACCATGAGCATTGGCAACTACAGATCGTTAGTCATGGAAATGCACGCTTATTACATTTTTGCTAAATGCATGTACACTACGTGTTGTGGGGCCTAGTATTTAGCAAAGGATTATTTGCAACGACATGCAAGTTCGTGAATTTGATAGCTTAGGAATATTTTTAGCACCGCAAGTGCAGTACCTCTATGGGATTTATTGTGGTTTACCAACCACCGTACACGATCATGGCTCGGTATGGGTACTTGTAGATAGATTGCCTAAACTTTGTAAGTTTATTTCAATCAAGTCCACTTTTTAACCAGTTGGTTGTTAACAATCTATATCAATTATTGTGAGTAATGGTGAACCGACATTTACCAATCATTTCAGGAGGACTATCTATAAATGATTGGGAACACAACCAATATCAGTTTTGTGAATCATCGAGTAATGGATGGGCAATTTGCAGGTTTTAATCAAGTGCTAGAGGATATGCTAAAAGTGTACATTAGCAAGAAGCAATCCAATTGGGAAGATTACCTCTCTAGTTTGGAGTTTTCTTATCATGATACAAGGCATGCTACGACTAGGTCTAGTCCCTTCATGCTTATGAAAGGTTTTCAATCTCTATCACCAGTTATGGTGGGTTGGCTAATGATAAGGCATGTCAGCAAGTCGAGGACTTCATCCATGATCATATGGATATGTTGAAAGTTGCTTGTCAATAGATAGAAGAACTATGCTGATGAGTTAGGTCGGCAAGTCACTTTCACAGAAAGATAGATACAAGAACTATACCGATGAGACGCATCCACGTCACTTTCACAGAAAGTTAAGAAGAGGTATTCTTACGTGTTCTAGCACCTTCACAAAATTTAAAAAATGGTCATTCATTTAGTTACCTCTTAGCTGTAGTAAGTCTTTTAAAATACTCAAGTGAGTTATAAATTGAGTTCCCACACTAATGTTTTCATCCGATTTTGGATATAATTTTATTAAAACTCCTATGGAACCGTATGAAGCTGCACATATTCTTGACTATCATGGTACCGATCAAGTAGACAACTGGACCCGAGGGAGGTGCCGTTGTGGAAAACACTAGTGTCTTTTAAAAAAAATTTCCACTTTTATTGTTGAGGATGAAAACACTTCTCCAAGGGGGGGAGCAATCTTAGGCCTATGGTAGGACCAGGCAGGGCAAGGCCCTAAACTACTCATGCATGTCAAGGGGCCTCACGTAGGAGTACGAGTAGGTGGAGATGAGCATGCAATAGGACCCTATGCCGTTCATGAAGTATGAATGTTCATGTGCAACCAAAGGGTATGCAGCTAAACTAAAGTGCCTAGACATGCACATCTTGCGTATAGGCTCACAAGGGAGAGACTTCATAGAGAAAGAAAGGATAGTTCAATGATACCTTGTATGTTTGGACTGTGGATCTGACTTTTTTATTTGTAGCTGATTTCAACCTTTAGCTTTAGGCTTACTTTTTTGTTTCTTCAAGATGAGAGATATGCTAGTATATATTTAATGCTTTTCTCTCATCATTTTATTGTTTGTTGCACATTTGTGAAGTCCCCGTGATGGAAAGAAGCCATTAGTGCACACATCTTCCCACTTAAACTTTAAAATACTCATTGTTATGATCGTGATGGTAGTGAACCGATTCAAGTGCCCACCAAAATTATAAGGAGTATTTCTTCAGGTGCTATACCATTTGTATGCTCTATACTAAGGAATGACCTATCAATTTTGTCCTGTGGCTGTGGGTAGTCGATGTTGCTCATACCACCCATGTTGCAGACACTACCTACCATCTTTGCTAAACACTACAATTAGAGGCCCTTGTCATGAGCCAAAGCAGCCTATGTTGTGGATATCCAGCCTCTGCTACTTTGTATGTGGCATTAGCTCGAGTCGCTTTCTAAGCTCTACCTTGAGAGCATATGGGTAAATGATGCCATCAAATTGTGTCAAGTTGGTAATCATAAATTTTGATTTTCTATATTGTCTTAGGATCCTACTTGTTAGATATCTAAAGACTCGTCAATGTAATGAGTGTTGTAAACAACATTAACGGATGTTGTTTTTTAGCTCTTTAGGTTGCAATTATGCATATAACAAGGCTATGTCTTGCTTAAAAAAATGTTTCATTGTTTGTACCTAGATGTGATCTATGTTTACATTTTACTATATTCCAAATGTTTTTGCAGGGCTATCTCAAAAGTGCAGGGGAAAGTATTTTATTCTTTTTGAAGATCTTTTTACATACTTGTTCCCTCAATGTCTTTCATATATGTTGCGAGCATAACATCCGCCATGAGCATTGGCAACTATAAATATTTAGTCACGAAAATGCAAGATCGAGCATTGGCAACAACAAATCGTTAGTCATGGAAATGCAGGCTTGAATACATTTTTGCTAAATGCATGCACATTAGGTGTTATGGGCCCAAATGTTTAGCAAGGGCATATTTCCAATGGCATGCAACTTCATGAATTTGATAGCTTATGAAGCTTTTTAGCACCACAAGTGTAGTCCCTCTATGGGATTTATTGTGGGTCTACCAACCACCGTACACGGTCATCACTCGGTATGGGTACTTGCAATTTTCCTATTATGCATATAGCAAGGCTATGTCCTATTAAGGAAAATGTTTCATTATTTGTACCTAGATGTGATTTATGTTTACATTCTATTATGGTCCAAATGTTTTAGTAGGGCTATCTCAAAAATGCAGGGGGAAGTATTTCATTCTTTTCGAAGAGCTATTTACACACTTATTCCCTCGCCTTTCATGTATTCTATGAGCATACATCCGCCATGAGCATTGGCAACTACAAATTATTAGTCATGGAAATGCAGGCTTGGATACGTTTTTGCTAAATGCATTTACACTAGGTGTTGTGGGGCCTAGTGTTTAGCAAAGGCTTATTTGCAACAACATGCAACTTCATGAATTTGATAGCTTAGGAAGCTTTTTTAGCACCACAAGTACAGTACCTCTATGGGATTTATTGTGGTCTACCAACCACCATACATGGTCATGGCTTAGTATGGGTACTTGTAGATAGATTGCTTAAACTTTGTAAGTTTATTCTAATCAAGTCTACCCTTTCACCAGATTGGTTGTTAACAATCTATATCAATTATTGTGAGTAATGGTGAACCCACATTTACCAATCATTTCAGGAGGACTATCTATAAATGGTTGGGAACACAACCCAATATCAATTTTGCAAATCATCCAGAGAGGATGGGCAGTTTGCAAGTTTTAATCAAGTGCTAGATGATATGCTAAAAGCATACATTAGCGAGAAGCACTCCAATTGGGAAGATACCTCTCTACTTTGGAGTTTTCTTATCATGATACAAAGCATGCTACAACTAGGTTTAGTCCCTTCATGCTTATGAAAGGTTTTCAACCTCTATCACCGATTATGGTGGGTTGCTAATGATGAGGCATGTCAGCAAGTCAAGGACTTCATCCATGATCATATGGATATGCTGAAAGTTGCTTGTCGATAGATAGAAGAACTATGCTGATGAGATAGGTCGGCAAGTCACTTTCACTGAAAGATAGATACAAGAATTATACTGATGAGACATGTCGGCAAATCACTTTCACAGAAAGTTAAGAAGAGGTATTCTTCCGTGTTCCAGCACCTTCACAAAATTTGAAAACTGGCCATTCATTTAGTTACCCTTAGTTGTAGTAACTCTTTTAAAATACTCAACTGAGTTATAAATCAAGTTCACACACTAATATTTTCATTTGGTTTTGGATATAAGCTATTTATGAAAACGCTTACAAAGGGACAACAATGTAGACGATCAAATTGGTCTTATTGAACTTCCTATGGAACCGTATGAAGCTGCACATATTCTTGACTATCATGGTATCAATCAAGTGGAGAGTTGGACCCGAGGGATGTGCCATTGTGGAAAACATTGGTGTCTTTTAAAAAACTTCTCCACTTTTGTTACTACTCATGCATGTCAAGGGGCCTCTTGTAGGAGTACGTCTAGGTGGAAATGAGCATGCAATAGGACCCTAGGACTTTCAGACACAATATGAATGTTCATGTACAACAAGAGGGTATGCAACTAAACTAAAGTGCCTGGACATGCGCGTCCTGCATACAGGTTCACAAGGGAAACTATTCATAGAGAGAGAGGATATTTCAATGATACCCATCATTGCACACATCTTCCAACTTAAACTTTAAAGTACTCATTGTTATGATCATAATGGTAGTGAACCGATTCAAGTGCCCACTAAAATTATAAGGAGTATTCCTTCAGGTGCTATACTATTTGTATGCTCTAGACTAACGAATGACCTATCAATTTTGTCCTGTGGCCGTGAGCAGTCGGTGTTGCTCATACCGCCCATGTTGCATATATCCAACCTCTACTACTTGTATGTGGTATTAGCTTGAGTCGCTTTCTAAGCTCTATCTTGAGAGCATATGGGTGGACAATGCCATCAAATTGTGTCAAGTTGGTAATCAAAAAATTTTATTTTCTTGCATTGTCTACGACAAGAGCCTACTTTGGTGTTATTTTATCTTACAAGATTTCCTCGTGGGTTGGTCGCATGGGCCTTGTAGAGAACTCTCTCAAATTTTGAGTTGGCGCCATTTTTTATTTTTGATGCATGTAAATGTAGCTGCTCCTCCATGGATGTTTGAGTCATGGGTTCGACGAACAGGCCTCCTCGCCGAGCTCGCTCTTCCAAAGTGTCCTACGCATATTCCTGCTCTGAAGACGAGGATGAAGATTTCTCTGTCGCCCACGAGCCCATTCCCAGCAAAGCGTCAGAGAGCAAGGATTTTACTAGGAGAAACCTTGCCCTGAAAAGAGTCTCCAGATCCCAGGTGCATATTTCATTACGGTTTCTTCTTGTTGTATGAAGTATTTGTGTGTGTGTGTGTGTGTGTGTGTGTGTGAGTGAGAGAGAGAGAGAGAGAGAGAGAGAGAGAGAGAGAGAGAGAGAGAGAGAGAGAGAGAGAGAGAGAGAGAGCGCTTGATGTAATTGTCGATTTTATCGTCTGTTGTTGCCACCGTTGTTATTATTCAAAGCGGACTGTCATTTTGTTTTCACAAACAAAATTTGCAACAAACACTTATCCATTGACTGCTCAGTTGCGTGCATTTGGCACTAACACCAGAAAATGTGCCTTTTTCTATGCACTCAAATATGACTTGTGTTGTGAAAGTCTCCGCTGCTACTGGTCCAAAGCTGCTCCTCGTCCACTGGCCCTTTTATTTTCGAGGCAGTCCTTGTACCAGAGCAGTACTTGTAGCTAGGCATTTCAATTAACTTTGTGTTGATGTATGCTTATGTGTGTGTGTATGTGTGTTGTGTTAGGGAGCATATGTTAGTACCCACTTCTACACCCATTTTTGGGCACTGACGATGTTAGTGGGGATGTTGTGGTATATAGTCAATACTATGCATGATGGAGCTGATGTTTATATTGTCTTGTGGGTGACTTTCCTTTAAGGGTGAATCTGGGCTTATCCTGGATTCATCTAGCTACATTAATGAAGGCGTTTAAAGTTTCTCAAGACCAATGTGCTTGTGTGTCCCCTTTAGTACATCTAATGATATCCTTTGCTTCCGAGCCACAAAATCTAAACAATAATAAATCTGCTAGAACTACTCTTTCTAAGTCTTTAGACTATTCACTACACCTTCAGAAAGAGCACGGGCTATCCATCCCTTTTCCACAACTTCTAGAAGGGTGGATTTTTGTAAAATTTAATCAACAATAGCTCAAGAGAGCCAATTTTGTAGATAATTGTAAGGTTACCATCATTTTTTTCGAATAAGTCTAATTGTTGCAGGTTTTTGTGATGAATGTAGGAGAAAGCTGAAGCCTTCCAGATACAAAAAGCCATTGAGCAGTCTCTTTCACATGGTGAAGTGAAAGAAAATGCAAGCAGGGTACTTTTTAATGGAGTTCAAGATTCGAAAGAAGTCGACGACTCTGAAGAGGATGCCCAAGATGTTCGTTACATGGACCATAACCAAGAAGAATCAAAGAGTCTTCTTAGCGAGGATTGCCCCCAAGAAAGAGGGGTAATGTTGCAACTGATTAAATTGTCCAATTGTGCATAATTACTGCTTGTTTTTGCTTGTTACACACAGAAACACAACATATTTTGCTTTGAATACATCTAGGTTGAGACCAAAACACACGAATGTGAAAAGCTTCCATCAACGTAGTTTTTAGTGGAGATTTACATATGCCTATGCCGCACTTGATGCCGATGCATACTCTTAGGTTTGCATTACATCTATAGAAACCAAGCACTTCTAGGCACACACAATGAGATGTGCAATTTAATAAACACAAGTACAAGATGGCGACAAAGGTTTACACAGTCACTTGGTGGACTAGGGACTAGAGCTTGACCAGGGATGAGGTGGACTAGTGGATGGGATCTCTTAGGTAAACTACCTTTTGGACAGACGTGTATGGCTGTCTACTTTCCTCCCATTAGTCCACTACTTGATCCTTCCCTTATCTTGTATAGGGATATTTAGCTTCATATCCTTCACCGTAGGAGATATTTGTGATTTGTGTCTAGTTTGGACATGTATTGCTCTCCACTCTCCTCCCATTAGTCCATTACTTGATCCTTCCCTTACCTTGTATTTAGCTCCATACCCTTCTCCTTAGGGATTTGAGTCTACTCTTGACATGTATAGCTCTCCACTCTCCTCCCATTAGTCCTCTACTTCAAACTATTGAATGAAAGAGATAGCCTTTCAGTCATCTTTGCTTCCGTTAAAAGTATCAAATTTGACTGGCTTGTTCTCAAGTCTAGAAACTTTCACATCCTTCCAGCATAATCATAGGGAATGAGCATTTTCTAGCCTCCGTTCCCTGTTTTCATTCCAACTTCCCATTCTGAATCACCATTCTGTGTTTCAAATGTGAGTATTTGTAATAGGGAATGGCATTTCATGTCCGTGCCCTTTTCTCGTGCTCCGTACCCCATTCTAATTCCCCGTTCTAGGCAACAATGCCTTCCAGGAACGGCAAGATTTCTTGGCTATGGTTTTGGGTTGAGTGCTCACGGGTAGTGTAAGGTGTAGCGGAATGAATGTTTGCGCTTTGCTCAAGATGAGTGCTCCGAATAGTGCTCAAGGTTCCTTTTGTTCTTATGGAAGGTAGAGCCTTCCGTTGTTAATGAGAGAATGCTATGATCACAAACAAAGTGAATGGACACTGTGCGTGCAAGTGTATGAGACTGAGAGATAGAGAGAGAAGAGAGATACGACACCAGAGACATTGTAAAACCCTCCTCCGAAGGCCCCACTCTCGTCGGTGAGAGTGGTCTACTTATGATTGCACAATCTGGTACAAAGTGAATGCATGTGACTGATGCAAGTCTAGGCTGTTGACGATGACGACGGGGATGACGACACCGGTCTAAGGGCTGAAATCTGCAAGTGAGTATTTGCTGTCCAAAAACGCTATGGGTTGAAATCTGCTACAGTCCAAAAACGCTGATTTTGGGGACTGTTTCTATGGTTATCTGTCGCTGAAAATGTGCAGGTTTAGGGGGCTGAAAACTGAGGTTTCTTAAGGTTGAAACCTGATGGTCTTCCGACCGAATCTGCTACTTTTTAGGGGCTGAACTTGCTGGTACTTCATGGCTGAAAACGCTGCAAATCGCAAAAATACTAGGGGAAAACTCTGCAAAAACGCTAGGTATGGGAGTTTGCAGAAAACGCTAGGTCTGAGTTCCGGCTGGCGATGGATGCTGATGCAAAACGCTAGGTCTGAGCTTACTTTTGGCGATGATCTGCTGATGAGAAAACGCTAGGGGCAAGGGTCTGATGGTTCTTCTTACTTGGAGGGGGAAACCGCCAAGGGGTCTTGTTGAGAAGTTGCCTACTGAGCTTGGCTCCTGTTGCCTCTTCTGCCATTTAGTGCTGTCTAGGTTTGCTTATATACAAACTTACTCAATTTGCCCTACCTACTTTTTAACAAAAGTCACTTAAAAAATAATAAGTGAAAAATGTCAAAAATAGGTAAAATAGGCTAAATGCACTGGAAAATTCCCTTGAAGGATTTTGATGGATTCTAATGGGAATGCCTATGATCATGCTGTGTGCAACCAGAGGATATGCATCTACACTAAGTGCTTGGGCATGCACGGTCTACGAATAGACTCACAAAAGTGCCAGATCACTTCTAGATCTAGACTGACTGGACTGACAACCCTGATCATGCTGTGGCTTGTCCACGGACACATAGGGTTGGATGTGTCACGTGACAGGTAGTTTGAAAGAGAGGTGAGATGAAACTATGGATGATAGGGAAACTTCTTTTAGGCTTCTCTGAATAGAAATAGGAGAATTCGGCTCACTAGTGGGTTTTGAACGATTTCGAGCATTCCGCTCCTCAAATTCTCTAGGTTCTTGAGCATCTTGCTCTTGTTGCCTTCTCAGAGAATCCCTTGTCTTGTCGACACCTTGCAGAGAGAAATTTTTTCCAACTCTGCGAGCTTTCCTCGCAAGTCTTGAAGCTCCTCGTGCTTGCTCCTCTCTTGACTTGTCATCTTCCGAGAGTTGTCCTTCTTTGCGGAGAAAGAGGGGAGGCCTTGCTCTGATATCATCATGACAAACGGGAGTGCGCAACAAAATCAAATATACGAGAGAGAGAGAGAGAGAGAGAGAGAGAGAGAGAGAGAGAGAGAGAGAGAGAGAGAGAGAGAGAGAGAGAGAGAGAGAGAGAGAGAGAGAGAGAGAGAGAGAGAGAGAGAGAGAGAGAGATATGAAATGAAATGAAATGTTGTATTAACGTCTTCAAAAAGGCCAGAATGACCTATGAGACCAAACTGATACAAAAGTGGTGAAGGAGGCAGGTGGGTATCCATGTAGCTCGGGCGAATCACAAATCCATCTTCAGATAGCTGTAGGACGTTTTCTTTGTAGTCGGCCATCTTCGTGCCCAATTCTTGTGTAGGGTCTACCCATGTCCTCTTAGTATCCAACTGTATAAGATCCTGACGGATGATTTTATTAATCTCCGTTCGTGTAATTGCCAGTGATGGAGCCTCAAGAGAGTATTGGTAGAGAGAGAGAGAGAGAGAGAGAGAGAGAGAGAGAGAGAGAGAGAGAGAGAGAGAGAGAGAGAGAGAGAGAGAGAGAGAGAGAGAGAGAGAGAGAGAGAGAGAGAGAGAGAGAGAGAGAGAGAGAGAGAGAGAGAGAGAGAGAGAGAGAGAAATGAAATGAAATGTTATATTAACGTCTTCAAGAGGCCAAAGTGACCTATGAGACCAAAAAAGTTACAATGTGGTGGATCTGATACAAAGTTAGAGTAACAAAAGTAACAAAATGACAAAATGAAATTACTATGTTATGGAATCCTAAACTGCTAGGTGTGAACTAAGCAGCTAGCTGGGATAGCTAAATCACAAGAGAGATCACAAGAGATCCCGCATCGGTCGCTGGCGAATCTCATCAATCTCCTCTATGGCAGTAGTCTGACTGGACGTCGTGCATGTCGGGCCAAAGTGATCCGGATCCTTTGATGCAGCCTCCGTCGATGCTGTGTAGTCCTGTGCAGGCGTGGGCGTTTGGATCTCCCCATCTCGATGGCTCGATCGATCAGTGTGCCTCTGGTGTAAGGCGACAAACTCTGCTGTGGTGGTAGCTCCTCCGGGTGTCTAGTGTCTGCTCTAAAGAAGTATGTGATCTGTCTCCGAGATTGCCTAGCCTGTTCTCTCGTCAGGCTCTCTCTGTGTCTGTGCAGCTCGAGCAAAAACAAACCCAGGCATCTCTGATCCTCGTGTCACATAACTCTGGAGAGTGGTCCAAATCCCTCTCTGAACAAGCAGTGGAAGCGGCCTCGTATCTCGTAGTAGACAGGGTAGTGGCATGTGTAGTGCAACTCTGTCTCAGGCTCCATGTCACACATGGGGCATGTCGTGGCCTCTGTTGGTACTCCGTTGTATCTCCCAGTCTCGATCGGCAGCTGGTGTGAAGATGTGCGTATCTGGCCAATAGCACATCGTATCCCATGAGACAAGTGGGTGTCTATGTATCTGGGCCTTGTCACAAAACCGTCCTCCGTAAGCTGGAGAAAATGCTTAAGGTGAATCTGGGCTTATCTTGGATTCATTCATCTAGGTATATCATGGATTCAACAGAATATTTGCAGTTTTTGCTCAACGAGCTTCACGACATTCTTTCGCGGAATCCTCAGCAAAATCTTTTGATGCTTCAAAGTTTTCAACAATTTTTGAACTACATGTTACCCCCTCTGATGCCCCAGGTGGTACCTTCTCCTTCGGCACCAGAAAGTACGAGAGCTTCCAACCGGCAACCTTCTCAGCCGTTTGTTCCGATCGGGAGAGTCTTCAAGAATATGATGCAACCATCTGATCCTGATCCAGTGCAACCGCCTTTGCCACCGCCGTTGCCCCCACCTCCACCACCACGAGGCTACAATGGTTGGAGCCCATATGGATACCCTTATTATCTATACCCAGGATATGCGCCTAACCAACCCAAAGATTTCAAAGATGGCGGCACGATAGTCAAATTTTTCACTTTTTTCGGGTGAAAGATCGCAAGAAGCATTGGAGTTCCTATAGCAATTCGACAACATCTGTGCTTTGGGGAACTATACAGAAGAATCCAAGATTTCTCGAGCAACGGGATTTCTTAAAGATAATGCTATGCAATGGTGGAGTTCAATCGCGACACAACCGCATGCTCCAAGGACATGGCAAGCTTTCAAGGCAGTTTTTGCACGTAGTTACATGACTTCTATGTTTGAAGTCCGGATTTTGGCAGAGTGGGGCAACTTGAAAATGCTTGCCAACGAAACCATGGACAAATATAATCAAAGGTTCTCGACGTGTACCTTTCGGTGTCCTTCGTTAAATCTGTTCCATTGCAGGCCCAATGCGAGCGATACACCATTGGACTACCATCATCATTGCAGGAATATTGTCTATCCAAGCAAGTCTCCACCATGCAAGAACTTATGGACCATGCGGCGGTCTGCTACAAACTGATGAAGGGAAAGCTAGAGTTTATTGCAAAAGAATCTCTGGCCACTAACCACAACTCTCACCAACAAAGAACAAATTCTCGAGAGTCTCGTGAAAGTCAACCACAAAGGCCTCATTTGACACCTCAACAACGAGACACCTTACTACAAGAAGACCGATGTTTTGGATGCTTTCAAACAACACATAACTATTTTGGTTGTCCCCAACGCACTGACAAACCCGTGGAGTCAACTCCCGCGTCGACGGTCGACAGAAACCCGGGACGATCTCAAGCCAAACGAGCTAAACCGGCTATTGGATTAGTACCTGACATCTATGGCATACACCTTGAAAGTACAAATGAATTGTGTCGAGCATATGGCAAAGTCGATGGCTTCAAAGCCCTTATTTTCTTTGACCCCGAAGCTTCAGAGAACTTCATCCATCGAGGATTCCTAAAGCAAATGCTCTTTGATTATGATGTAGAGGGTGGAGAAATTGAAGCTGAGCTAGTCATGGGGCAAACTCAGAAACTGGTACTGCTCATTAGTGCTTTTCCAGTGACTATTCAAGATTATCATGGAAAAGCTAATTTCCACATCATGAAGTTCGGCAATTGTGACGTTCTATCAGGCACGCCTTGGCATGACAAGAATGATGCGACTCTCCAGGTTCGGAACCGAACCATCACCGTGATGCAAAAGGGCAAGCCAGTCGTCCTCAAAGTTTAGTTGTCCGAACAAAACCTTGAATGAACTCTTTAGTTGTTTTATAGTTAGATACTTTTGAACTTTGTTTAAGAAAGTATTGTTTGAAATTTGTTTGAAATGGATGGTATCTGTTTTGAACCTGTCTTGGTGCCGATTTGAAATGTTTGACTTTGGTTTTAATACGGGATTCAATGATTGATGATTTTACTCCCGGATGGAGGGTGAGAAATGATGTTTGAGAATGTTTGTTCATACTCATGGCCCTGACCCTTGTGGTTATTTGCGGGGGGAGTATTGAATGATTGAAAAGTGTTGTTACTCATGGCCCGGACCTGCATGGTTATTTACCGGGGGGGGGGGGGGGGGGTATTAAGAAGTCTGAGTAGCGGTTACTCTCAGCACCTCCAAACGACGCAGGTTGCGGTCTGGGGGGCGTTTGGTTGTAAAAGGCCTCTATATCTTATGATCCGGACCTTTTTAGGTTATTTGCGGGAGGAGTGATGAGGGAGTCGTTGAACAGCTCATGGCCCAGACCTGGATGGTTATTTGCGGGGGGAGTGTTCATCGGCGGCTTTATGTTTCTATGTCTTGTAACATTCATATGTGGGCATTTGTGTTGCATTGTGATGTGCCAACCACTGAATATTCCTAATTGGATGGGATTGCCTGGGTATGTAATTTTAGTGCATCAAGACACCCGTGGAAGATCAGTACGGTCTCGGTGTTATGGCTAATTTTACTACGCCAGAATATCAAGAGTTCCGATCTGGACTAAAGGAGAAGCTAATTCCTTGATCAAAAAGAGCAAACTGATTGTCCCTTAGAATGACCCTCAGAAATTTTTGAGCTAACTTGAGTTGTTTTGCAGATATGCTGTAATGCGGACGATTACTTTCTTTCAAGAAGGGGGGATGTCACAAACTGTTGACGTGTCAGCCCTGAAGAATGGAGCCAACTTGCAGATGTCGGCCAAGGGGCCTAAACCCTAAGAAGAACAAGTAACAGAAAAAGAAGTCCTACCAACTTATGGGGACCCCGTCCGATGGGGCCCTAAGTGACAAAGTATTAAAATAAAGTAGGACCCACAAAGAGCCAAAAATTGATGACGTGGTAGATTTCCGAAAATTCCGCTGACTGTTGACGTGGTAGAACTGTACCGATTTCCGCTTTTTACGTTGGCAGTGGTGATGTGGCAGGATTGTACGGATTTTCGTGATTTACGTTGGCAGCTTTTTGGCATTGCTTTTGGACCAGAAGCTTTTGATTTTGAAGGCTTTTCATGTAAACTGCTTTTCATAGGCCAGGGGCCTTTAAATATGTGCTAAGGGCTCATTCTCTGGCATGCTTCCTGGAGAAGGTGCAAAGTCTGGAGTACCGGCTTGTACAGTGTTGATGTAATATAAAGAAATACCGAAAGGGGCGCCAAGGTTTGGGGCCAATACTCTCTGGGGTGAAATTCCGCCACTCCGTGTCGCGTGTCATCTCTCTCTTTCGGTTCAGTTGTTATTGAAGTGCTAAAAGTCTGTTCAATCTGTTCTTTTCTATTGGCACGTGGTGTCCGTCTTGTGACATCTGTTGATGTCGTGGTCGCCCTCGTAGACGTGGGAATTAGCTCTCCCAAGCTAAATGGCTCTGTCACATGCACATCTAACCCTATGTGCATGTGGACAAGCTACTTTAGGTCTAGGGTTCATGTCAGCTTAGGAAGTGTACTGGCACCTTTGTGAGCCTGTGCCCAGGCCGTGCATGTCCAGGTACTTAGAGTAGTTGCATATCCTTTGGTTGCACACAACATAATCATCAGCATGACATTTAGTACCCATCATGAGCATTTTACAGTGCACAGAAACCATTTTTCCTATTTATCCATTTTCCACTTATTTTTAATAAGTGACTTTGTTGGGAAACTTGGTAGGGCAATTTTGCTAAGCAGGTATAAATAAAAAACTAGCGCTAGCATTTTCTGGCAAAAGAGGCAGCAGAAGTCCTACAACTTGTAGTGCACCTTCTCAACAAGACTGGCAAAATTCCCTAGCGTTTTCAGCCAATAGACCCCTTGGCGTTTTTCATCAGCAGAATCAGCCTAGCGTTTTGCTTAGCAGATTCAGCCTGACGTTTTTGCAACCTGCAGATTGCTCTAGCGTTTTGCAGTTTCTCCGCGTCAGATCAGCCATTGCATCAGCATTTCCAGATTTTAGCACTTAAACTCCGCAAGATCAACCCCAAACCTCGCAGATCTCACCTACCCGCAGCAGATCCTCGCCGCACGGTTAGATCAGCCAGCGTTTTCAGTTTCAGCCCGCTGTCCGCAGATTTCAGCATCTGCGTTTTCAGCACATCGTCATCTCGACGTCGCCATCGCCGTCCTCGCCGACACAGTGTCAGAATTTAGCCCGCCTTTTCAGATTTCAGCCCGTCGTTGTCGTCGTTGACATTGTCGGCAAGTCCATTGCATCTAGACCATTGTACCAGCGTTGTGCAATTAATAGCATAGACCTCTCTCGCTATAGAGAGGGGGGCCCTTGGAGGAGGGTTTGACAACCGTATGATGTCGTATTCTTCTCTCTCTTTCTCTCAGTTTCAACACCTTCATTCACAGCGTCATTCACTTTGTTTGTGATCATTACTCTCTCTCACTAAAGGAACGGGAGGCTCTCCCTTTCGTAAGTAAAAGGAATCCTTGAGCATAGTTTGAAGCACTCATCTTGAGCACAATTCGGAGCACTCACTTCCGTTGCACCTTACAGGCTCTGTCAACTAATATACCTCTGGTATAGGGGGGCTCTGAAGTCTGCTGTGAAGCTTGCTCATCTGAGTGCCGAGTCCCTGCTTTGAAGAAGTCAATGATCTCCCTTTGTGAATGTCTCCCATTGCTTGATCTCCTCAAGAGACTCTCCCTGTGTCTGCGCAACTCTAGCAAAAACAACATGAGGCATCTCTGATCCTGATATCTTATGACTCTAACCAACGGTCCAAAGCCCTCTCTCATGACGAGATATGATATGATATATTAACGTCTTCAAAAGGCCAAAATGACCTATGAGACCAGCTGATACAAAGTGGTGAAACTAGTACAATGTATGAATACAAAAGTACAAAGGTACTGAATGCAAAATAAAAATAAAAATGAGAAGTGTGTTGTGACAATGAAAATGAAGTGTAGAGTAAGTTCTCAATGACACTCCGGATGTCGTGCTAGGATGTCCTTGATCCTCTGCTGAAGTCTCCGTCGATGGAGTGTGCTCCTATGTCTCTGTCGTGGTCGCCTCGATCTCCCAAGCTCAATCGCCCTATCAATGAGGGTGCCTCTGGTATGCACGCGGGCACAACTCTGCACTGGTGGCTGCTCTCCTGGCTTTCCCGATCCAAAGAAATCTGTGATCGGTCTCTGTGACTGTCGTGTCCCATGTTTCCTCAACAGACTATCCCTATGCCGCTGTAGCTCAAGTAGATATAAGCCAAGGCATCTCTGATCCTCATACTTCATGACTCTATCTAGGGGTCCAAAGCCCTCCCTGAATAAGCAATGGAAGCGCTCTCGTATCTCATAATACACAGTGCAGTGGCATATGCAATGTAATTCGGTCTCTGGCTCTGTACTGCATAATTTACATATCCTGCTCTTCGGTGGTATCCCTCTGAATCTGCCCGTCTCAATCTCCAAATGGTGCGAGGATGTGCGGATCTGACCTATAGCGCATCACAAACTATGAGACAGATGAGTGTCCATGTAGCTCGGACGAATCACAAACCCATCTCCCGAGAGTTGGAGAAGATGCTCCTTGTAGAAAGCCATCTTCGTGCCCAACTCCTGCACTGGCTCTACCCATGTCCTCTTGGTGTCCAACTGCATAAGATCCTGACGAATAAGTCTAGTGATCTCCGTCCGTGTGACTGGTAGTGAAGGTGCATCCTGGGAATAGTGAAACGGAGGCAGTCTATCTAGGCTGAAACCATGCCTCTGAAACCAAGAGGTCATCTGTGCATACCAACATGATGTGTCTCCCTGCGTCGCTAACTGTCTAGAAGACTCCTGAGCCAATCTAGCGTATCTGCCTCCACGTGTATCCCATAGGCTGTGCAAAAAGGACACTGATCTGGTAATAGCCTCAATCTCTATAGGAGGGGCTGCTAGCTCCGCTCGAATAATCGCATGTGGTACGGAGGACTTGGCTCTAATCATCCGAGAGATCATAGATACCAAGGGCCTCTCCATGTTCCTCCACCTGTCATGATCCACAGATGGTCCCCACACCTGTACCCCATAAAGCATAGCTGAAGTAACCAAAGTATCAAAAAGCCCTCTTTGATTCTATTAAAAAGTCCTCTCTGAGAGAGAGAGAGAGAGAGAGAGAGAGAGAGAGAGAGAGAGAGAGAGAGAGAGAGAGAGAGAGAGATGAAATGAAATGTAATGTTATATTAACGTCTTCAAAAGGCCAAAGTGACCTATGAGACCAAAAAGTTACAATGTGGTGGATTTGATACAAAGTCAGAGTAACAAGATGACAAAATGACAAAATAAAATACTATGGAATCCTAGACTGCTGGGTGTGGACTAAGCAGCTAAAACAGCTAGCTGGGATAGCTAGATCACAGGAGATCCCACATCGGTCCCTGGCGGATCTCATCAATCTCCTCCATGGTCAGTAGTCTGATCGGGCGTCGTGCATGTCGAGCCAAAGTGACCCGGATCCTCTGATGCAGCCTCTGTCGATGTTGTGTAGTCCTCCGCAGTTGTGGGCGTCTGGATCTCCCCAGCTCAGTCGCTCGGTCGATTGGTATGGCTCTAGTGTAAAGCGACGAGCTCTGCTGTGGTAGTGACTCCTCCGGGTGTCCAGTGGCAGCTCTAAAGAAGTCTGTGATCCGTCTCTGAGACTGGCGAGTCTTTCCTCTCATCAAGCTCTCTCTGTGTCTGCGCAGCTCGAGCAAAAACAAACCCAGGCATCTTTGATCCTCGTACCGCATGACTCTAGAGAATGGTCCAAAGCCCTCTCTGAACAAGCAATGGAAGCGGCCTCGTATCTCGTAGTAGACGGGGCAGTGGCATGTGTAGTGCAACTCTGTCTCAGGCTCGATGTCACACAGGGGGCATGTCCTGGCCTCTGCTGGTACTCCGCTGTATCTCCCAGTCTCGATCCACAGCTGGTGTGAAGATGTGCGCATCTGGCCAATAGCACATCGTATCCCATGAGACAAGTGAGTGTCCATGTATCTGGGCCTCATCACAAAACCATCCTCCATAAGCTGGAGGAGATGCTCTCTATAGAAAGCCATCTTCGTGCCTAGCTCCTGTATTGGTTGTATCCATGTCCTCTTGGTGTCTAGCTGAGTCAAGCCTTGGCGAATGAGCCTGGTGATCTCGGACTGTGTAAGAATCAGAGAGGGCGCATCTAGTGAGTACTGGAAAGGAGGCAATCTGTCTATGCTGAACCCATGCGCCTGAAACCATGACGTCATCTCCCCATACCAGCATGCTGTATCTCCCTGCATGGCTAACTGTCGAGAGGACTCAAGTGCAAGGCATGCATATCTGTCTTTGGGAAGTTCCCACATGCGGTGTATGAAGGAGACAGATCTGGTGAGCGCCTCAACCACCAGTGGGGAGGCAGCTAGCTCTGCTCGTATAATAGCACGTGGCACTAAAGTCTTGGCCCTAACGAGCCGCGAGATCATAGAGACCAGAGGCTTCTCCATGTCCTCCCATCCATCACTGCGGCCTGTCCTCCCGTGATGGACCAGTGAAGGTCCCCAAATCTCAGCTCCATAGAGCAATACAGAAGCCACCAAAGTGTCAAAGAGCCAGAGCTTCGTCCGAGGCTCCTGAAACTGAACCTGTGAACACATCCTTTCCAATTTACCCAATGCTGCATGGGCTCTGGTCAATCTAGTCTCTGTTGCCCTCCTCAATGAAAATGCTGGTCCACTAAAAACCACTCCAAGGTAAGTGTAAGCATCTGTATACTCCATCTTCTCCTGGCCGTATGTGAAGGCGGGCGCTGACCTCCTGATCCACTGTGGGGTGGTATTAAATACCATGACCTTGGTTTTACCAAGGTTGACGGACAAACCACTTCCTTGGGCAAACCTATGCAAAGCATCCAGGTGACGTTGCATCCCCTCCGGAGAGTCAGAGATCAAAACAATATCATCAGCATATAACAATAGTGGAATCCATGTCCCTGCCAGCTGTGCACCTCTATCACCATCTCTCTCAATGTAGTCAGAAACCTCATCTACATACATACCAAATAGAGTAGGAGAGAGCGGGCAGCCCTGCTTCACCCCAATAGTGGAGTAAACTGGTGTGGATAGACTCTCTGGGGTGCGTACATGCCCCACTATTGACCTGTATAGTGCCATGACTCCCCAAATGAGCTTTGTGGGTACTCCCATCTGCTGTAATCTGCGCATCAATCTCGCTCTGGGCACTGTGTCAAATGCTTTACGGAAATCCACAAAGCTGCAATAGATCCGTCTCCCACGCGATCTGCCCTCCTCAATGATGGCTCTGAGTGTCAAGATATAGTCAAGAGTAGAAAAACCCCTCCTGAAACCTGCCTGCCCGGCTGCGCGCATCCCCTCCCTCTCTGCCCATCTACTCAGTTGTTGCTCAAGAATAGATGCGTACAACCGTGCCAATGTGTGTCCAATCATGATAGTGCGATAGTTCCCAGGCTCCATAGGGTCTCCCGACTTGAAGATAGGTACAATAGTAGATAGGCTCCGGGTATCAGGCAAGCCCTCACACATGGCATGGTTAAACATAACTGCTAGAAGCTCTGCTAGTAAATCTCTGGCATGCATGAAATGCTCAGCCACTAAGCCATCATGATCATATGCTCTCCCTGTCCTCATCCTGTCAATGGCCTTCCTCACCATCTCAGCGGCGGTGAAAAAAACACGTGTGTGGGCATGGATCGGGGGGGTCGGGAAGAGGGGGCTGCTCAGGAACTGCGTACAAAGATGATGCATACTGGCCCCAGGCCTCTGTAGAAGTGATGGCAGGGGGGGGGGGTGCTCATGAGCGAGCCTCCACGCCTCACGTGAGTCCTGACTCAAGAATAGCTGGTATAGATCTTGCTCTAGGCGAGCCAAAAATGCCCTCTTCTTCCGCCACACTAGGCGTCGGAAGTCAATCTGTGATTGCCTATGAGTGATGTCCCCCAAAAGCACCTCCCTCTGAAGTCTAGCTGTAGTGTCCCGGCATTCCTCATCATACCAAATGTTATGGGGCATGCTCCTCGAACGGCGTCTCTGCTCAGGCTGGGTATGTGGGTATGCCTCTGCTGCTGCATCATGTAGTGTCTGTGTCAGTATAGTAGTAAGCTCCTCCAGAGGTCACCTTGGCTACTCTGTGCAGAGGCGTCTGTAGATCCCATCTATGTATACAAAGTCCGTCTCCCGCGTGAAGGTGTAGCGAGTAGGGGTTGCTGCCCGTAGCCTGTGTGCTACACTAAACTGAAAAGAAATGGTCAACGATACAAGAGCCTGATGCACTGCCACACCAACAGGTCCGGGTCCAACCGTGAGGTCCTGGATACTAGAGATGAGGCTTGGTTGTGCCATGACATAGTCCACTGTGCTGGCTACATGTCTGTGTGGGAAGCATGTGAAGCCTCCCGAAGCAGGAAACCTCTGTAGGCCATTCAAGATGGCCAGTCCATGTGCGGTGCCCATGTCTATTAGGTGTCGCCCATACTCAGTATATTCCGCATCGTGTGATAGTTTGGACAGGCCCGTCTCTACAACATCTAGCTCTCTCAGCATCTCCTTTGAAGTATCATAAAACACTGTTTGGTGATGGGCAGTCCTAGCATTGAAGTCCCCTAGAATGATAATGTCACCATCTCTAGAGAACTCCCGTATGTCATCATCCAAAATAGAAAAGGGGGACTATCCTTTGGGTGATGCATAGACTGACGTACTCGGGGGAAAGTAGCAAATAGCAATGTAGAGATATCTGCCTGTCTCTGCTTTCAATCTCACCCACATGTACCTAGCCTACTCATCCATGCGGGCTATATGTATCAATGGCTGCAAATCCTCTCTAAATAACACTGCCACTCCCCCCGAGCCCCGTCCTCTGTGCTCTGAGCGTGTCTCCTGTCTGTAAGCTGTCTCCCATCTGTATCCACTGATGTGAGGCATGGATTGCCCAGGGGCCTGGTGTGTCTCAGAGTAAAAGATGATGTCTCTTCCAGTAAAGCTATCCTCAAAAGCACCCACATCAAGACGCATGGATCCATTACAGTTCCAGGCCCCCACTTTGAGTGTGGTCCCATAAGTCTCGTACCGTCATGTGGAGCGTCGCTCTAGTATTACTACTCTTCCATCTCGGTAAAAGGCAATCTTGCCTTTTCCCCTTGCTGCTCTAATCTCCGGCATTACTTCCTGCATATGAGCGATCTGCGAGAGGGTAAGATCATCCCCGAGAAAATGCCCGTCTCTTTAAGAGTTGTCCTTTTCTTCAAGGACTTCTTCGCTTCCATGGAGGGAAAATGGAGGATGAGTGCCCTTTCTTTTGAGGTTTCCCCACTGCTTCCATTTTTCTTTATGTTGCCCACTCTCCAGGCTCTTGTGTGCGTCGGCTCATGAACCCCCATCAAGGCCATGAGTTCTTTTACCTCTTCGTCCACATTGCCTTTGTCTTTAAGACCGCAAATTCTCACATGTAAAGCGCGCACACGTCTTCTTTGCTCCTCCTCTAGTGTCTGATTAATGATAGTGGGTGTGGATGTGGACGTTATCTCCTTGCCTTTTCCTTTCTTGGCAACAACAACAACAAGGGGGGGGCGCGGGGGGGGGGGGGGGGGGGGGGGGGGGGGGGGGGGCGCAACAGCAAGGGCAACGGGGCGGGGAGCAAGGCAAGAGTGGCAGTAGGGGTGGCGGACAACGTGAGGCGACAGAGGGGGGGGGGAGCAGGGGCGAGCAGGGTAGGGACGCGAGCAAAGAGAGAGAGAGGGGGCGGGGGAATGCAGAGCGTGTGAGCAGGGGCAGCGGGAGCAGGGGCGGCAGAGCGGGGAGTAGGGGGCAGCAGCGGGTGCACACAGAGAGAGAGAGAGAGAGAGAGAGAGAGAGAGAGAGAGAGAGAGAGAGAGAGAGAGAGAGAGAGAGAGAGAGAGAGAGAGAATGAAATGAAATGAAATGTAATATTAACGTCTTCGAAAGGCCAAAATGACCTATGACCTATGTGAGAAATGAAATGAAATGAAATGATATATTAACGTCTTCAAAAGGCCAAAATGACCTATGAGACCATCATATACAAAGTGGTGAATCTAATACAATGTCTGAAGTACAAGTACAAAAAGTACTAAATGTAAAAATGAAAACTGAAAATGAGGTGTGAAATGTGAAATGTGAAAATGTAGAGTAGGCCCTCAATGACACTCTGAGTGTCGTGCTAGAATACCTCTGATCCTCTGCTGGAGTCTCCGTCGATGGAGTGTGCTCCTGTGTCTCGGTCGTGGTTGTCTCGATCTCCCGAGCTCAGTCACCCTGTCAATGAGGGTGCCTTTGGTATGAATGTGGGTACAACCCTGTGCTGGTGGTTGGTATCCTGGCTCCCTTGATCCAAAGAAATCTGTGATCTGTCTCTGTGACTGTCGTACTCCATGTCTCCTCAGCAGACTATCTCTATGTTCGTGTAGCTCAAGTAGATATAAGCCAAGGCATCTCTGATCCTAATACCTCATGACTCTATCTAGGGGTCCAAAACCCTCTCTGAATAAGCAATGGAAGCGCCCTCGTATCTCATAATACACAGTGCAGTGGCATATGTAGTGTAGCTCTGTCTCTGGCTCTCTATCGCATAGCTGGCATATCCTTGACTCTGGTGGTATCCCTCTGAATCTACCCGTCTCAATCTCCAGCTGGTGTGAGGATGTGCGAATCTAACCAATAGCACATCGCAGACCATGAGACAAATGAGTGTCCATGTAGCTCGGACGAATTACAAACCCATCTCCCGAAAGTTGGAGAAGATGCTCTTTGTAGAAAGCCATCTTCGTGCCCAACTCCTGTATCGGCTCTACCCATGTCCTCCTGGTGTCCAACTGTATAAGATCCTAACGAATGAGTCTAATGATCTCCGTCCGTGTGACTGGCAGGGAGGGTGCATCTAGGGAATACTGAAAAGGAGGCAATCTATCCATGTCGAAACCATGCCTTTGAAACCATGAGGTCATCTGTGCATACCAACATGATGCATCTCCCTGCATCGCTAACTTTCTAGAGGACTCAAGAGCCAATCTAGTATATTTGCCTCTATGTGTATCCCATAGATTGTGCATAAAGGACACTGATCTGGTAAGTGCCTCAATCTCTATAGGAGGGGCGGCTACCTCCGCTCGAATAATCGCATGCGGTACGGAGGCCTTGGCTCTAATCATCCGGGATATCATAACTACCAAGGGTCTCTCCATGCTCCTCCAACTATCATGATTCACCGATGGTCCCCAAACCTGGACCCCATAAAGCATAGCTGAAGCAACCAAAGTATCAAAGAGCCATAGCTTTGTTCGTGGTTCTTGAAACTGAACCTGCGAACACATCCTCTCTAGCCCTCCCAATGCCGCATAGGCTCTGGACAGTCTAGTCTCTGCTGCTCTCCTCAGAGTAAACCTCGGTCCTGTGAATACCACCCCCAGGTATGTATATTCATCTGTGTACTCCACAGTATCCTGACCATATACAAGTGTAGGTGCCGATCTCTTGACCCACTGTGGTGTGGTGTTAAACACCATAACCTTGGTTTTACCAAGGTTCACAGACAATCCACTATCCTCTGCAAAGCTGTGCAATGCATCCAATTGTCTCTGCATGCCCTCTGGTGACTCTGATATCACAATATCATGAGCATATAATAATAAAGGGATCCATGTCCCTGCTAGCTGAGCGCCTTTGTCGCCCTCTTTGTCAATGTAGTCAGAGACCTCATCTACATACATACCAAAAAGTGTAGGGGACAAAGGACAACCCTGTTTCACTCCAATAGTGGAATGAACAATGTCAGAGATCCCCTCAAGAGTGCATACCTGGCCAGTCACTGAGCCGTATAAAGCCATGATCCCCCATATGATCTGTGTGGGTACTCCCAACTTCAGTAGCCCACGCATCAATCTGGCCCTCGGCACTGTGTCAAATGCTTTGCGGAAGTCCACAAAGCAACAATACATCCGTCTTCCATGTGCCCGACCCTCCTCAATAATGGCTCTGAGTGTAAGAATATGGTCCAAAGTGGAGAAACCCCTCCTAAATCCAGCCTGTCCTGTTGCTCGTATGCCCTCATTTTTTGCCCATTTACTCAGTTGTTGTACAAGAATGGATGCATACAACCGTGCCAATGTGTGCCCTATCATAATAATACGGTAGTTCCCTGGCACCGTGGGGTCCCTTGCCTTGAAGAGAGGTACAATAGTAGATAATCTCCAAGACTCGGGTAGTCCCTCACACATGACACGGTTAAACAACAGCGCAAGAACCTCTGACAGTAAATCTCTAGCATGTATCAAGTGCTCTGCCACCAAACCCTCATGATCATATGCTTTCCTAGTCCTCATCCTATCAAATGGCGTTCTTCACCATCTCAGCGGTAAAGAAGGTACTAGTGGCTGGACATGGCTCTAGAGGGTCTGGTAATGGTGGTTGCCGAGGTACTGTATATAATGATGCTGCATACTGACCCCAAATCTCGGGAGAAGTAATCACTGGAGGAGGTGAGTGTTCATGGAAGAGACGCCAGGCCTCACCTGAATCTCGACTCAAAAAGAGCTGATACAAATCACGTTCCATCTGGGCTAAAAAGGCCCGTTTCTTCCGTCGCACTAAACGTCGAAGGGCAATCCGAGACTGTCTATATGTAATGGTTCCAAGTATAAGCTTGCTCTGAATCTGAACTCTCATGTCACGTGACACATCCCAACCCTATGTGTCCGTGGACAAGCTACACCACAGCAGGGTTCAGTCAGTTTAGATTAGCAGTGATCTGGCACTTTTGTGAGTCTATTCGTAGACCGTGCATGCCCAGTCACTTAGCATAGATGCATATCCTCCAGTTGCACACAGCATGATCATCGGAATTCCCATCAGAATCCATTAGCATCAGTTAGGGGAATTTTCCAATGCATTTAGCCTATTTTCCTATTTATTGGGATTTTCACTTATTATTTTTAAGTGACTTTCCTACAAAAGTAGGTAGGGCAATTTTGCTAAGTTAATATATAAGCAAACCAAAGTTCACACTTTCTGGCAGAAGAGGCAGCAGGAGCTTCCCGTTCAACAGGCAACTTCTCAGCAATACCCCCCATATGACCCATCGCAAGATCTCCATCGCCATGAAGCTTCCCTTCCTTGGCGTTTTTCTCCCATAGTTTCCCAGATCAAGCATCGCCATCAAGTACCATCCTCGGCTTTCCCGCGACAGAATCACCTCAGCCCCTTAGTGTTTTTCTCACAACCAACAGCCCCAGCTTTAGTATTTTACTAACGCTAATCATCCAGCATACCTCAGCGTTTTGTGGCGGGTTCCTCAGCTTGGATGCCTCAGCACTTCAGCGTTTCTGCAGCATATCCAGCAGGTACAGATCAGCCCCTCACTAATGCTAGGATCCCCAGCAGATCAGCGTTTTCTGGCTGCCCTTACCAGCGTTTTCCAACATTGAAAAGACCTGCCGAACCAGTGATTTCAGCACTCAGCAGGAGCCTAAAAACGCAGCCTAAGGTGTCAGCAACATCAGCGTTTTCATCTGCAGCAGCAGAACCCCAGACCAGGAGCAATCATTTTCAGCCATAAGCACAACAGAAAACAGTCATTTTCAGCCTTGAAACAGCCCCAGAAATTCAGCATCAAGAAGATCCTAGATTTCAGCCCAAGCCGCCGTCGTCATCATGTCGTCATCGGCATAGTTCCATTGCATCAGTCCATTGCATTTGCATTGTACACCTTGTGCAATCAAAGTAGACCACTCTCGCCGACGAGAGTGGGGCCTTTGGAGGAGGGTTTTACAACCTCTCGGGTGTTGTATCTCTTCTCTCTCCTTCTCTCAGTCTCATTCACTTGCACGCACAATCCACTCACTTTGTTCGTGACCACAACACTCTACAAGACGGAAAGCTCTCTCTTTCCCTAAAGAACTAAAAGGAACCTTGAGCAATAAAGATCACTAATCTTGAGAAAATACAACATTCATTCCGCTGCACCTAACATTGGTATCAGAGCTTTGGAAGTGTTCTGCATTACTCAAGGAAAGAACCACAAGAACCACAAGAATTTTTTTTGCTTGTTGCGATCGCACGAACCCAAGTTTACTTGGGCGTGGCGATTCCTAATCGTGTTTTGTTGAAGAGTGATAGGAATCCCAAGAAAGAAGGGCTTGTCCAGCCTCCCCTTGTGTCTCTTTTTACTTATTGAGAGCGGACCGTGCACTTAGCGGCCGGCCAATCGACGTGAGGTGGGAAAAAGCAACCTTGGTGTGAGCGCAAGGCCGCCAAGGGGTGCGTCCCGCAGAAAAGGGTAGAACTCGGGTGAAGAGAAGATCCTTCTCCAACGCGATTTGCAAGCGGAAGAAACCCTCAAGAACCTCAAGAATCTCAAGAACTCAAGACCCAAGTTCCTCGTGAACTTAAGAACCACAGATCCCAGTGCATGGTCCTCGAAGCGGCATGGATACTTCGCATTCAGGTGATGAGCATGAGAGAGGCGACGAAGGTTTTTCCCCATCAGGAGATTTTTCCGACCCTCCCCCTTCGCCATCTACGCCACGAGTTGTCCTCACTCCTATGGAGATGATGGTCAAGTCAATGTTGGACATGATGACACAACAACAAGAAACGAATCGAGTTGCCTTGGAACAACTCGCAAGCAAAGCAGATGAACAAGCGACAAAGAACCGTGCACAAGAAGCCAAGGACCGCGAGCGCGAAAAACAAAACGACAAACTTGCTGCACAACAAGAAGAACATCGACTTGCTCAGGAACGTGAGCACCTTGCTCAGGAACGTGAGCGCATTGCAATTCCCGCAAGACAAGAAGACCAGCGACTTGCCCTCGAACGGGAGCGCATTGAACGCAAAGCAGAAAGGGACGCCGAGCGAGAAGCTCAAAGGGAGATTCGTCAACAAGAGTTTATTTCCCAAGTCCTAGCCTCGAAGGCCGAATCACCCAAAGATCGTGGGAGTTCGTCGAGTGGCACAAGCCACGAGGCGGATTCACACAATCCAGTCACAGAGAAGTTGACTTTCAATAAGTATGACGGTAAGATGGATGCTACTGTTATTCATTCTTGGTTGCATCAATTTAATGCTTATTTTGCGACAACTAAGAAAACAGGCAATAGCAAAGTTTTGACGGCAGCTATGTACCTTGCCGGTGATGCCATAAATTGGTATCAGGCTTGGCAAGAGGCACAGCTAGCCGCGCACCTAGAGGCAGCCGACGATCTCACGTCCCTCTCTATTAGTTGAGTTGATTTCCAAGACAAACTCAAGGCGCGGTTTATGCCACCTCAGTACCTAGCATGACTAAAGGACGATTGGCGAGCTCTCAAGCAAAACGGTATGCCGGTTATATCTTTCTCTAATCGGGTTTTGCAGCTCGCCACTCAATTACGCAAATCGGATGCGAAGCGCAAGGAGGCATTTCTTTACGGATTGGACGAGTATATCAAGTATGATGTCGAGGTACTCGATCTAATCGATCTCAATAAAGCGGTAGCAATTGCTCTCGCCCACGAGATGAAGCACAACAAAGGAAAGCCTAAGGAGAACAAGACTTCCACAAGTACCTCGCAGACTTCTCTGAACCCGCAGAATGGTAAGAACGGTAAGAATGATAACTCTTCGAACCAATCTTCCAACAATATCTCATCAAAGAATTCTTCCAATGAATCTAAGGGTAAGGCTAACACAATTGCTAAACCTAAGCTTACTCCAGATGAAAAGGTAGCACAAGGAATTGTAGGAGGTTACATCACTTCGGAAGAACAAAGCACGTATTCTAAAGAAGGTCGTCGTTTTCATTGTCACATAAAACGAACATGTCCTAAGCTTGAATCGAATGACTCTAAAGAACCCACAGCACCCACTACATCTGTCAATGCAATGAATGATCACACGATTGTGCCCACAGTTTCTCAAGACCCTCCCATTGATGATTCTCTCATTAAATGTTATGGTCGTACGTCGGGGCACCGTTTTGTCATATTGTTTGACCCATGTAGTATGCATGATGTGATCAGCCCCTCTCTTGTTGAGAGAGCCCGCCTCGAAGTTAGTCCGAGATCTCCTATCGAGGTCTCTGGCTTCGTCCTAGTATGGACGCTCTCATCACGAAGGAGTGCCTTGATGTGTTGTTTGCAATTCAACAGACTGCATTCACTAGAAGATTTGTTGTTTCTCCTCTCTCAGGATGTGATATGATTTTAGGCATGAAATGGTTTCGTGAAATCAACCCTCTTGTTCATTGGGAGGCTAGCACTTTAACTATCAATGTCAAAAGTGATTCTCCTACTGTCTTTCATGGAGAGGACATTGTTCCTTCTCCATCTCTCATTGCTAATATGTAGGACAAGGTTGAACGGATTCGAGATAAGGAGACTCTCTCAGTCTCTTTTTCTCCACAGCATGATACACAGAACTTGCATGATGATGAGAAGCATGATGAATTGAATGATGATGAGAAGCATGATGATTTGAAGCACAATGATAGGCATGATGATTTGGATGCCAATGATTTGCATAATGATTTGGATGACAATGACAAGCATGATGATTTGCATGATCAAGATGTGATTTCTCACAAGCATGATGAGTTGCATGAAGATGACGTGATTATTCACATGGATGATGTGTTAGTGGATGCTTTTTCTAGCGAAGCTAACCTCATTGTAGATTCGATCAATCACGAAGGATCGATCTTGGCTCTCGAGCCTAGGTCAACAGAACCCCCTCAGAAAGAACCCACTCAAGAAGAACGTTCCCCTTCAAGAAGCACAGATCTTGGCTCTTGTGCCTAGGTCTCAAGAACCATCACAGGAAGTATTATGTGTTCGCATGATTGATACGCACGCATTGTTCGAGTGTTTCATTCGTGACAGTTTTCTGTATTTTAGTCAGTATCGTTATGTGATCCCTTTTCCTAGGCATGACATATTGTATGTTGAGCACGTTTCTATCATGGATGAGCACGAATGTATGCGGATTTTTCGTGAAAAGCTGAAAAGTTTGTATGTCAAGAAGTCACATTCCATGTCTCTTCCTTGGCATGCCACAGTTTCCGAAAGAGCACACGATAGTATGAGCACCAAGCATGGGCATTTCCATTGTGATTTGCCACAGTTGATTGTTTTCGATCAAACAGAAAAGATCTGATCTCATTGTTTGTATGTGTTTGATGAACGGGTTGTCACTCCGTCCCTATGTTCATTGACATTGCATACACAGTCTTTAGCGAAGACAAGATTTTTTTCCTTCACTTTACATGGAATGGGTATGTTCATGGTTTTGTGTTGGAGATTGTTTCAGGAATTTTCAGCCATGGAGATTCTTGAAGACAAAGGAAGCAGGACTCTAGACGAAGTTGAAGCAAGAAAGGAGATTCAGAAGACTTTGTGTCGCTTTCGGCGTGGCCCAAAGAAGCAAGCGTTGCAGACCTTTATGAAGTTCAAGTACCGCACAACCCACACATCAACGTGGGCCGGCGAAGAGTCCCTTCCAGGATTCCGGATGCTGTTGGCGATCTCCCTCGATGCCATACAGTTCGGTACCGGTACCTCACTTTGAAAAGGAGGGGATGTCACGTGACACATCCCAACCCTATGTGTCCGTGGACAAGCTACACCACAGCAGGGTTCAGTCAGTTTAGATTAGCAGTGATCTGGCACTTTTGTGAGTCTATTCGTAGACCGTGCATGCCCAGTCACTTAGCATAGATGCATATCCTCCGGTTGCACACAACATGATCATCTGAATTCCTAGCAGAATCCATTAGCATCAGTTAGGGGAATTTTCCAGTGCATTTAGCCTATTTTCCTATTTATTGGGATTTTCACTTATTATTTTTAAGTGACTTTCCTACAAAAGTAGGTAGGGCAATTTTGCTAAGTTAATATATAAGCAAACCAAAGTTCACACTTTCTGGTAGAAGAGGCAGTAGGAGCTTCCCGTTCAACAGGCAACTTCTCAGCAGTACCCCCCATATGACCCATCGCAAGATCTCCATCGCCATGAAGCTTCCCTTCCTTGGCGTTTTTTTCCCATAGTTTCCCAGATCAAGCAGCGCCATCAAGTGCCATCCTCGGCTTTCCCGCGACAGAATCACCTTAGTCCCTTAGCGTTTTTCTCACAACCAACAGCCCCAGCTTTAGTATTTTACTAACGCTAATCATCCAGCATACCTCAGCGTTTTGTGGCGGGTTCCTCAGCTTGGATGCCTCAGCACTTCAGCGTTTCTGCAGCATATCCAGCAGGTACAGATCAGCCCCTCACTAACGCTAGGATCCCCAACAGATCAGCGTTTTCTGGCTGCCCTTACCAGCGATTTCAGCACTCAGCAGGAGCCTAAAAACGCAGCCTAAGGTGTCAGCAACATCAGCGTTTTCATCTGCAGCAGAACCCCAGACCAGGACCAATCATTTTCAGCCATAAGCACAACAGAAAACAGTCATTTTCAGCCTTGAAACAGCCCCAAAAATTCAGCATCAAGAAGATCCCAGATTTCAGCCCAAGCCGCCGTCGTCATCATCATCGTCGTCATCGGCATAGTTCCATTGCATCAGTCCATCGCATTTGCATTGTACACCTTGTGCAATCAAAGTAGACCACTCTCGCCGACGAGAGTGGGGCCTTCAGAGGAGGGTTTTACAACCTCTCGGGTGTTGTATCTCTTTTCTCTCCTTCTCTCAGTCTCATTCACTTGCACGCACAATCCACTCACTTTGTTCGTGACCACAACACTCTACAAGACGGAAATCTCTCTCTTTCCCTAAAGAACTAAAAGGAACCTTGAGCAATAAAGATCACTAATCTTGAGAAAATACAACATTCATTCCGCTGCACCTAACACTCATCTCTTTGCACTCCTCATCATACCAACTATTTTGAGGCATGTTCCCAGAACGTCTGCTCTGATCTGGTTGAGTGTGTGGGTATGCCTCTGTTGCTGCCCCATGCAAGATCTCCGTCAATAGAGTGGTGATCTCCTCCACTGTATATACAGGTCGATTGCCCACATCCGCCTGTAAATCTCCTCCACATAGACTGAGTCCGTCTCTGGTGTAAAAGTATACCGTGTGTGTGCAATCCTCCGTGGTGTCTGAAAGGCGCTATATTGGAAAGAGACTGAAAAAGTCAGGAGAGCATGGTCCACTGCTACTCCAACAGGTCTAGGTCCCACACTGAGATCCTAAATACTAGAGATGAAGCTCGGTGAAGTCATGACATAGTCCACTGTACTGGCCCCTTGTCTGTGTGGAAAGCATGTGAATCCCCCAGATGAAGGAAAAATTTCTAGACCATTAAGTATGGCCAAACCATGCGTAGTCGTCATCTCCATGAGATATCTCCCATACTCTGTGTGCTCTCTGTCCTGTGAGTGTCTGTCAAGCCCCATCTCCGATATATCCATCTCTCTAACCATCTCCTCCGAGGTATCATAAAATACCGTTTGGGAGTTGGCCGTCCTGGCATTAAAGTCTTCCAAGAGAATGATATCTCCATCTCTAGAAAACTCCCATATGTCATCATCAAGTATAGAGAAAGGGGATTGCTCTCTAGGTGAGGTATAGACTGATGTGCTAGGGGGAAAGTAACACACAGCAATGTATAAGAATCTGCCCGTCTCAGCTCTCAGTCTCACCCACATGTATCTCGCCTTGTCATCTCTCCGGACAATCTGTAATAGCGGTTGCAACTCCTCCCTGAATAAGACTGCTACCCCTCCTGAACCTCGACTCCCATGCTGGGATCTAGTGTCTGGCCGACAAGCTGTCTCCCATGAATAACCAGTCACACTTGGCATCAACTGTCCAGATTTCTTATGTGTCTCTGAGTAAAAGACAATGTCTCTATCTCTAAAGCTATCCTCAAAGGCACCCACATCCAGCCTATACGATCCATTACAATTCCATGCCGCCATCCGGAGTGTGGTCCGGAGAGAGAGAGAAATGAAATGAAATGAAATGTTATATTAACGTCTTCAAAAGGCCAGAATGACCTATGAGACCAAACTGATACAAAAGTGGTGAATCTGTTACAATGTCTGGGTACCTTAGTACTAAAGTACTAAGTGTGAAAAGTGTGAAAATAAATGTGAAAAAACTAAATACAAAATATTAAATAAACTTCTTAGGAGCATTCTGGGTGTCTGGCTAGAATGCTTCTAATCCTTTGTTGTAGTCTCCTCCGGTGAAGTGTGCTTCTGTATCTCGGTCGTGGTCGTCTCGATTTCCTAAGCTCAATCGCCCTGTCAATGAGGGTGCCTTTGGTATGAATGTGGGTACTCCTTTGTGTTGGCTGCTAGCGTCTTGCTTCTCCTTCCACTCTTGCTTCTCTCGATCCGAAGAAATCTGTGATCTGCCTCTGAGGCTGTAGTGCTCTTTGTCTTCTCATTAGATTATCCCTGTGCCGATGTAGTTCCAGTAGGTACAAGCCTAAGCATCTTTGATCTTGGTATTGCATGACTCTATCTAGAGGTCCAAAGCCTTTTTTAAATAGGCAATGGAAAAGCCCACGTATCTCATAGTATACGGTGCAATGGCATATGTAGTGTAATTCTGTCTCCGGCTCCATTCCACATAACTTGCAAATTCTACTCTCAGGTGGGATTCCCCTAAATCTGCCAAATTCAATTTCCAGCTGGTGTGAGGATGTACGAATCTGACCAATAGCACATCTCAAACCATGAGACAGGTGGGTATCCATGTAGCTCGGGCGAATCACAAATCCATCTTCAGATAGCTGTAGGAAGTTTTCTTCGTAGTCAGCCATCTTCGTGCCCAAGTCTTGTGTAGGGTCTATCCATGTCCTCTTAGTATCCAACTGTATAAGATTTTGACGGATGATTTTATTAATCTCCGTTCGTGTAATTGCCAGTGATGGAGCCTCAAGAGAGTATTGGAAGGGGGGTAATCTTTCCATATTGAACCCGTGTCTCTGAAACCACGAGGACAATTGCGCATACCAGCATGATGTATCCCTTTTCATTGCTAATTGTCGAGATGATTCGAGGGCCAGTCTAGTATATCGGTAATTATTTGTATCCCACAAACCATGTATAAAGGATACTGATCTAGTAAGAGCTTCAATTTCTATCGGAGGGGCAGCTAGTTCCGCTCGGGTAATCGCGTGTGGTACGGAGGCCTTGGCTCTAATCATTCGGGAAATCATAGATACCAAAGGTCTCTCCATTTACTTCCAATTATCCTGTTCCACAAATGGTCCCCAAATCTGGACCCCATAAAGCATAGCCGAAGCCACCACAGTATCAAAGAGTCAAAGTTTTGTTCATGGTTCCTGAAACTGCACTTGTGAACACATCCTCTCCAACCCTCCCAAGGCCGCAGAGGCTCTGGACAATCTAGCATCCGTTGCTTTCTTAAGAGTAAACTTCGGTCCTGCAAATACCACACCAAGGTATGTGTATGCATCTGTGTACTCTACTGTATCCTGGCCATATGCAAATGTAGGTGTCGATCTCCTAACCCACTGCGGTGCGGTGTTAAACACCATAACTTTGGTTTTACCCAAGTTTACCGACAGTCCACTGTCCTCCACGAATTTATGTAATGCATCTAGCTGCCTCTGCATTCCATCTGGTGATTTTGCTATCAATACAATATCATCTGCATACAACAACAAAGGGATCCATGATCCTGCAAGTTGAGCACCTCTGTCACCCTCTCTATCAATGTAATCTGATACCTCATCTATGTACATACCAAATAAAGTAGGGGACAGGGGGCATCCCTGCTTTACTCCAACGGTGAATTGAACAATATCGGAATCCCCTTCTGGAGTACGTACATAACCAGTTACTGACCCGTATAAGGCCATGATCCCCCAAATAATCTCTCTGGGGACCCCTAACTCTTGCATCCTGCGCATCAATCTGGCCCTTGGTACTGTATCAAAAGCTTTTCGAAAATCCACAAAGCAACAATACATCCTTGTCCTGCTTGCTCTTCCTTCCTCAATAATGGCTCTGAGCGTAAGAATATGATCTAAAGTGGAATAACCCCTCCTGAATCTAGCTTGTCCTGTTGCCCTTATGCCCTCATTCTTTGCCCATCTACTCAATTTTTGTTCAAGAATGGATGCGTACAGTCGGGTCAATGTGTGACCTACCATAATGGTACGGTAGTTCCTGGGTATCATAGGATCCCCTGACTTGAAAATAGGTACGATAGTAGATAATTTCCAAGATTCAGGTAATCCTTCACACATGACCCGATTAAACAGATGAGCAAGGACTTCTTAAAGTAGATCCCTGGCATGGATCAGATGTTCTGCTACTAAACCATCATGATCATATGCTCTTCTTGTCTTCATCTTATCAATGGCTTTTTCCACCATTTCCGTAGTAAAGAAAGTACTAGTATAGCAGGGCATGGCTCTAGCGGATCTGGTAATGGTGGTTGTCCAGATACCATATATAATGATGTTACATATTGACCCCAAATCTCAGGAGAAGTAATCGTCGGAGGCGGTGAGTGCTCGTGAAATAAACGCCAGGTCTCATGTGAGTCCTGACTCAAGAAGAGCTGATATAAATCCTTCTCCAATTTGGCTAAAAATGCCCTTTTCTTGCAACGTACTATACGCCGAAGAGCAATCTGAGACTGCTTATATGTGATGATCCCAAGTGTAAGCTCTTTCTAGACCTGGGTTCTCGTCTCTCTGCATTCCTCGTCATACCAACTGTTTTGAGGCATGTTCCCAGATCCTCTCTTCTGATCAGGTTGAGTATGTGGGTATGCCTCTTGTGCTGCTCCATGTAGTATCTCTGTTAACCGAGAAGTAATCTCGTCTACAATATATACTGGCTCGGCTGCCCACATCCTATTATAGATCTTTTCCACATAGACTGAATCAGTCTCTTGGCGTGAAAGTATATCTTGTGTGTGTCTTCTTCCTTTGTACTTGAGAGGCATTGTATTGGAAGGAGATTGATAAGGTCAAGAGAGCATGATCCATTGCAACCCCAACCGGTCTGGGTCCCACCTTAAAGTCCTTGATACTAGAAATAAAGCTTGGTGAAGTCATGACATAATCCACTGTACTGGCCCCATGCCTGTGCAGGAAGCATGAATCCCCCAGATAAAGGGAAATTCTCTAGACCATTAAGTATGGCCAAACCATGTATAGTTGCCATCTCCATGAGATGTCTCCCATATTCAGTGTGTTCTTTATCCTGTGAGTTTCTAGAAAGCCCCCTCTGTGATAAATCCACTTCTCTGAGCATTTCCTCAGAAGTATCATAGAATACTGCTTGAGAGTTGGCCGTTCTGGCATTAAAGTCTCCTAAGAGAACGATGTCTCCATCTCTAGAGAACTCCCATATGTCATAATTCAATATTTTAACGTCGTAGGAAACTATCCCGGCAGGATTATGGATAGGGTGTGTTCCAAAGTTCATTAGCTTGAAATCTAGGATGATGTGTTCATAGTTCACAAATTGGGATTCTAAATTTCTTTGACATAGTGTGGTCTATAGTTCAACATTCTATGAGGCAACCGACGCTCAAGATGGCATTCTTTTTTACGACAAGTTGGTGGTTGCAAATTGGAGGTGTATTCATGGCATGATGTTGTGTTCGCCAAGAACCTATGTCAGTACCTTGTTTCCTCGCTGACCATTCATTCTGACCTGAATTTGAATATTAATATACGTTTGTAATATTGCAAATATCCGAGTTACCTAATAAAGCTCATAGAATGCAGTAAATAGATATCTTGAGTTGAAATGCTGGGGATGTTTATTGTAGATGATCTGTGATGATCTACAAATAGTAGCCTATGTGGATGTAACCTATCATAAAATCACTGGAAACAAAACCACTATTTGTTTTTAGATCCAGTCTTTATCGCTGGTTTTGTTCTTGATTCAGATGCCGATACCATCAAATGGGACTATCCATGGAGATGATACATCAACAGGGCAGGTAGTAGTATATTCAAGTAGACAAAAGAAAACGGAGGCCTTGAATATTGATACTGTAAGATGTTATGTTTTTTCCTTTTAATGCTCAACTCATGGAGTGTAGCCAAGTTAAACTTAGTCTTAAATAATTCAGAAAAGATCAAAATTAGCAGAGGAGGAGGATGTAGATTGGTCCTGTGAGGATGATAACAATGGTGATGACGATAACGGCAGTAATGAGAATGTAACAGAAGATGAAAGCTCAGATTCATCCGAGGATTCTGGGCACAAGAGAAAGGGGCCAGCTAAGTCCCAGCAAAGAGGGGAAAAGGTTGTAGGCATCACAGGAAAAGAACAAAAATCTCTTACCGCCCCAATAAAGGTTTGTTGTGACAAGAACTCTTTTGTGTCATTCTTCCTTTTCTGAGGGGTAACTGTTTTGTAAAAGTATTTCTGCAATATTGCACAGAGACCTCGAAGTTCAAGAGCTGTTCCAGAAGCAGGTGCTCACTTGACCTCAGAGAAGAGGCAAGGCATTGGCATCAAGCCATTAGTTCACACAAGACTTGCTGATTGTAAAGATGTCATGAGAAATTCCTCCTCCATTGAATCTAAAAGAAAGCATGTAAGTCAGAAAGCCAATGTCTGTTTGTTTTTCTTTCCCCTTCTTGATACATAAAAGATCATTTCGTCAAAGAATGGTTTAAAAATAACAACCTTCAGGTGGCATACAATGAAAATAACATTAGAATTAAACCTGATCAGCCGAAGAGAATGATAAAATGTATAGCCTTCATTACCAAGGTTGTTTATTGGCTTTATTCTTGGAGATCTCAAGCTCTTAAAAAGCAGGCCTCTCCCCTTTTGACTTCTGCTAGTCAGTATATTTCCACTTAGATCTGAGCACGAATGAGTATGGCAAAGCAAATCTTAATTGCCAAATGATTGGGAAATCTCAAGAAAAATTAGTCAGATGGCCACACATGAAACATGCTTGTGCTCGCAAAGACTGCCATGGTCATAGTGTGACTTGTGAGGGTGCGGGTGCTGACAGGACGCTTGATGAATGACTCGGCTGTACAAACTTTCTGGTTCAAAATTGCTACATGAAAAAAATCTCCACTTCACTTTTTCGATTCACCCTGCTGTCAACTCGAAGTCGATTCCAAGTTGACAACCCCCCATGCAAGCAACAACCTTGCAGCTGTCTTATGATTTCTCAATCCCATACAAGGCTCAGAGTCCTGTCTACTGCTTCATATCAGACTAAATGCTCTTCCTCAGTGCAAGTCAATTGGAGAGAGAACCTTGAGACTCTTCAAAGCTAAAAGATATGTTGCTCTCGTTTATGTAAAGCCATGCTCTAATGAAAGTTTTCCCCAAACTGTTTTTGCCAGCAGCTCAGGTCGTATCATGCAAAGTTTTGCACTTTGATGTGCTTTCTAGGGTAAATTACAACAAGGCTGTTGGACCATACGTGTCCATATCGTGTTTCAAGCTTAATGTGCATCATCTTAGTCAATAGGCAAAAGGGTCTTTGCCAAGAGGCAAGCCTGTGAAAATGAGAATGATCTGTAGGGAATCGGGCAAGACTAAGATGATTCGGGGAATTGAGAATTTTCAAATTGTCTGTGCCCAAGTGTCCATAATTATATGTGATCACAGAATATGCCTTGCCATGCATAAAGGTGAATAATTTAAAGAACTTCATCCCATCATGGATGCTTATTGCATTATGTATGTTCTTGTATGGACCGGTTATTATGGCTCCGACAATGTGTAACTGTTTTTCCTAAGTGCTCAGGTAGGAACGTCCAGAGAAAGCAACGAATTTGGCAAGCAAGGAGTCCCATTAAAACAATGTAAATATGGTTCTTTTAAAAGAAAAATGTTAATATGAGTTTCTCTGCTTCTCCATTTTTGCCATACGCTCACACAGATTTTGTTTCCTGGTTTCAGCTCCCCTTGTAGCTGCTAAAAAGCATGCCGTACACAGCAATGCTCAAAAAATTAATACTTCTCCAGGTGAAACTCCAGGTAAAACCACTTCCAACACGTTTGACAATCATTTTGATTATTTAGATCATGATTAAGTCACCAATTTCAAAGGGTTTATGTACAGAGTTTGTAAAAAATTGTACTTCATTGATCTGATCTTTATTTGGTGGGCAGGAATTTTGGCGTTTGCAGGGCAATCACCCACGGGCCTACACCGGCGGGTTATAGGCTTGTCCAGACGCTTCAAGCCGCCTCCTCTCCACCCATATTTGCAGAGAATGGAGAGCTGATAGCTATTTTGTTTTCATGTGGGCCCTTGTCTGTATCATAAAAGAAGCATTTTCATAATCAATGCTATGGTTTGAGGGCAAGAATCCAGTAGTGAGCAACTGTCAAATGTTTTGGCATCATCAAATTGAAGCTGTGGGTATTTGCATATAAAGACAGTGAGACAATGGTCTATTCGCTGTGGCACAACATAACCCCAGGCACAATGTAGATGAATGGGAATGGATAAAAAAAAGGGCCTACGCTGCATAGACAACTGCTTTTGATGAAAGAGGTTGTTTGGCTAACCAAAATTGTCTCACCTGTACTCGAAGTTCTTAAGCTAGGAAAGCCAAAGCCTACTTTCACCAGGAATAAAGTATTGATCATCTGTTGCAAGGTCTCACCAGCAAGGGTGGCAGCTTGTTTTTAAGAACTAATTATTGTCCACCTTCTTTGTTACCATCAGAGGACAGTAGGAACTCATTGTTGCTCAAACAATGAGCATGCGACGTAGATTCCGACATATGAGCCTTGTATTGAAAGCTGCCTGCTCTAAATGGTGGAAGTTTTCTTTATAAAATGTCACATGTGCTTCCACCATCATCATCCTATGGTTTATCTTCTGCTGTGTAATTTACATTACAAGTGGATCTCAAATCATCATGTGCACTTTTTGAAAATCGTTTGCTGCCAATAGTGTCCTAAGGTCAATTTTCCAATAGCCTCTATTTGGGGAAAATGTTTAAGAGAACATGTCTGCTGGCACAGACTATCATGGAAGAGCAATGAAAGTGGTTTTGCTAGGTAGCTTAAATTATGCACTTCACTGGTTTAAATCTATCAAGTACAGCATGTTAAGGATGATGAGGTTATGGGCTGATTGTGTTTATGTACCATTCATGTTACGCATGGTAGGCTTTCTATGGGACGAGTGTAGGTGCGCACAACAGATGAGGTATTTTCTTCTCAATAAGCATGGTTATGAACCATAGCAAACCAGTCAGGTGAAATTAACATTTGAAATTTGAGCTTTATTGGAAACACCACATTGCCAATAAGCTTAAAGATTCCCTCTCTTGGGTCAAATTTGAAATCATGCAACCTTTTCCACACTTTGCTACCAATGGTTCCTTCAATCTTGAGATCACAGTTGTATTAGTGCTTATGAGTGCAGATAAGCTTGCAATTTCTACTAAACTTGTGTTGGAACATCCCAAAATGGTTTCACATTGATTTCTTTTACTATTGGGTGGCAGCATGTCAAGAGCAGTGTGGATGCTTAAGAAACATACCAAGACATTGAGCATTCATTAGCGCTATGGGCATGGGAATTGACTGTAGTTCCCCCTATGAAAGCTGTCAAGATACCAAAAAACTGAGTTTGAAAGGCTACTTCAAAATTGTGAATGTCAAGCCATTTTAAAGAAACCAGTTTTACATTGTTGTGAGTATTCTTAACAAAATTTCTGAACTTTTATATCATTATTTGACTCGTAATAAAGGAAATGTTACAAGTCCCATTATACACCTTTGCATGTTGATCAATTAAGTACAATTCTATTGTGGATATCATATATACTTTGAATTAGTAGCTATGCCTTTAGATTATGGTAGATGAGATACATTGTGCTTGCAAGATCCATCTAACTAGGTGGAAGATCATGCCTACATAAGAAAGACTACAAAAGCAATATAGTTTCTCTTGCTAGGAAGATGTGATTTGCCATTGTGGCTAAGTCAAGAAAATAACAATACAAGTGAGCTATAAACTTCACAACACCATCACTAAACTCTACAAACTCCCGACTTGTATTTGTTTCTTGAGTTACACAAAAACATCAATCACGGCTGGATAGTGGTTGGCAAAACAGCAGATTCATTCAAATTAAAAAAGTCAAAATCTCGCATCTACTTAGCTATTGGCCAAAAGGCTTCGTTTATTTGTAGTTGACACGTTCCCATAACATGGCACCATGGAATACACCATCAATCTTGGAAATTGCAAATTCTCCAACCACTCAACAATACATCACCTCTAGCCCAAATTTGGAGCAATCAACCACTACATGTGCTCAAACACAATAGCTCGCTTCAAAAATCCAAACAAGGGCTTCTTGAAGAGGTGCTACTAGCTAGCAAATTCTCACTCAGACTTTCATAGATGATGCATAACTTAATAGCCAAGTTACTTTCAAAAGTGTCAAAAAGTAAAGTTTAACCCTTCAAATGTTATTGGTTGTACAATTAATATTGCTGAGCTTTGAAAACAAAAGCAATGATCCAACATGGGTATAATTTTGAAGCAGATGCAACACTTACATTTCCCACAGTATGGCCACAATCTTTTTTGTAAATCTGCTTTGGTTAATTTACAAGTGGGAAACCTCGAAGCGAGGAAAACCCACGAAAAGAAAGGGATACAAAAGACGGAGCACTATGAGGCTCCGAAGGCTAGAAATAGTCAAAGTAAATCTTGTAGGCATCAAGAGTGATGTCTCCAGCTTCATAGGCAAAATGCAACGCTTGACCAAGAGATAATTTGAAATAGGGAAAGGGGTCAAAAAAAGTGCCCTAGAACATTAAGGAGTTTCTATGATGCCAGATGGCCCACATAGTCCAAAATCTGACCCAGGTGAAGAAGACTGCAAACTGAGAATGTGGTCTCGCTTCTCTGATCTGAATGAGCAACAAGCATGTTTTGAATCTCCCGCCAAAGAGGAGAATAGTGACGACCCAACCGAAAGCGAGAGACGACATCAATGAAAGAAAGAACATAACCCGAGTCATCAACCACCTGATGCATCTGACAGATTCCTTTTTGGAAAAGAAAGTACGCTTGGCGAGGAGAACGTTGAACCAAAGTCAAAGCAAAAACCCTGCTTCAATGCAAACTCCAAGCGAAGAGAGTTACCCCCAGAGGATTGTCGACCTTCCAATCACCAATTAGAGAAGAAGTAAAGGGACATCCAGGAATGTGTCCTTCAAGCTTCCCAAAAACATCCCAATAAGTCAGTTACCAATGACCAAAAGAAAGGGTGACAATGTGCGCACATAAATGTGCAACCATGAGAGCCCAGGGCGGCTGCTGCTCCACCAAAACTGCTGCTCCACCAAAACTGGCAACAACATAGCTTTCCGAGCCAGAAGATGACATCTCAAGTCCAAAATATTCAACCCTCCAAGCCGCTTGGGAGAACACAGCTTGTTCATAGATAGAAGCCGAATGCTCCTCTTGGTAGACGAGGTCCGCCAAAAATGTTCTAAAATATTGGACATGAGAGACTACAAGCGCAATCGAGGCCAGGATAACAAAGACAAGTAAAACTGCACATAAGCCACAAAGATGCATTGGACAATCCTGAGACGCACATGAAGTGGCCTCGTGGACAATTTCCAATAATTCAACTTGGAATGTAGATATTGGAGCACCCAATCCGTTTTCTTCATAGCCGATACATTCCAACCCAACAGATAACCCAAATGACGAACCAGAACATGGAGAGAAACAATCTCCCCAAGTCACAATATCTTATGTCAATCACAGTCTTTCAAAGGCAATAGCTTGGATTTGCAAAAGTTAACCTTGAGACCTGCTGCCAATCCAAATAAGTGAAGAGTATACATAATATGTTGTACATCATCATAATTATTACGAGGCATGAACAAAGAGTCATCCGCATAAGCCTGACCAACAAACTGTCGACCAGAAGGTAAAGTAAGGCCATGTAGCCTACCAATGGAGGTCAAGGAATCCAAATACATAAACAAGGGATGAGTAGCGATCACATAATGCAAAGCACTCAGAGGACAGCCTTGCCGTACCGACCGTCCCAAAGGCCAAGATTCTGTGAGAAAACCATCCAACAAGCTTGCAGAAGAACTGTTTGCATACAAAAAAAGCACGACACGAGATAGCCTAGACCCAAAGCCCAAATGTCACATGGTATCCGCAATGTAATCCCAAAGAACAGTATTGAATGCCTTTTCAATGTCAACACGCATGACTAATACATCTTGTCGAGTATATTTTGCATATTCCATACCAATAATGACATTTGCGAGGTTATCAATAATTTGACGTCGCGAAATGAAGCCGTATTGAGATTGATGCAAGCCTTCATGCAGAAAGCATTTGAGTCGGTTAGCAAGCATTTTTGCCATTAATTTATATACCATAGGCATAAGTGTAATAGGCCGCCAATGTAAAAATTCTTCACACAATGTATGCATAGGGATCAGCTTGAGCAAACCTTCTTTCCAAGAGAAGGATAATTTCTGTTGTTCCCAAGTTGTATTCATCATGAATAATAGAGGCAACTTCAAATAATTCCAGAAAGACAAGAAGTATTCCACAGAGAGACCATCCCAACCAGGAGATCTCCATCGACCTAAATCAAGCAAGCTGGCATACAATTCCGACTCAATGAAAACAACGTCTAAGTCTTGAGCCTGCCGCAACGAGAGAATGGGTATGGCCACAATCACCACGACACCCTTGTTGTTAACTGTGATACCGCTGTACACCTATCATTTGATGTGAGAGCTCCCAACATTTTTCGCCAAAAGCTTTATTCATTAAGATAAAGCAAAGCTATCTCCATGGTACATATACATTTCCTTGTGTAAGGAACAGGTGATAGCAAGCCCCTTTCATACAAAACAATAATAAACATGCTAAATGGAGCTAGCCATGTACAATTGGCTCCTTGTTCATACAGGATACTTGGCATTTTTTAAGACATGCCAGTTACAATCAAAAGAGAAGGTGAAGAAATGAGGCATTCGCTGTCACGTCGTGCTGCCAGTGAATTACTCAGGTCCATGGCATTGGGTGAACCTCCCCTTCTAAATTTGGTGATCCCAAAACACCTATCCACTGCTTTCAAGAAAAGATAAGTAGAGCAGGTGCACAAGGAGACCTCAGCTGCTTCCTTTGCTCACCTGCCTGCTCATGAAGTTATTTACAAAGTAAAACATCTGCAATAGCATCAAACTGGTCTCCGGCATCTGTACCTCTTAGAATAAGGCACTGTACATTACAATGCCCCCAATATCCATAAGATGGTAATTCTTTGCCACAACCGAGGCTCCGTATCTGACAAAAACGCAATATGACACGTAATTGTAGGTGCAATCAAGCGCCCCTATCTTCCCACTGATCAAATTGCATGATCTTCAGAGTACTTCCACCAATGCTGCCTTGCCTCGACTTAGATCATAGGTATTAGGAACTGTTGAAGCCATACATTTCCAGTAGCATCCCTCTCAAGTTCACTTCTTAACCTTTTTATCTCTGCAACAGCACCTTTGTACTCCAACTGTTCCAGAGGAAGAGATGCAAAATCTTCAAGAAACTTTCTTGCACGTGCTGCACCCCACATTGTATCATCTGGCCCACAAACACGCTTGCGCTTGGATCCGACCTGTGATCAGAAGATGAAAAAGGACATTATTAAGCTTAAAAAGCAAATAAAACTCTCGAGACCTCTCTAGTTCTCATGGTCTGCTTCTATATTTCCCTATCCATCATCTTCAGGTGCCAACTATTGAAATGCTAACTGCGAAAAAATTAAGAATAAGAAACGTTACTTCCTCTTTCGAAATTTCCTCTTTGTTAGAGGCTTGGGAGAAATCTTCTAGTTCATTAGCCTTTTCCTTCGCAAGCTCAATGACACTTTCAGGAAAATGAGCAAACTCAGCTACATGTATACCAAAGCTTTGATCACAGGCCCCCTCCTCAACCTGTAGAAATGCGCAAAGTCATTGTACCAAATTTCTTTGCCAACCTGCCTCCCAAGACATTCACTTATTAGCATCACATTGATACCTTATATAGCATAGTAAGCTTCCGCGAAACATCATCCAGATGAGCTTTCACATGATAATTAGCCACCCCAACCGTTGGCTGCCCCAAAGAGTCTTTATTGCTTTCCAAAGCAGTCAGTTCATGAAAATGAGTTGCAAAAAGTGTTGGTGCTCTGGTTATCTCTGTAAGGTGTTCACATATGGCCCAAGCCAATCCTGCGATAAAAGAGCAAATTCCATAACTTCGTTGGCTTATCGTGCCCTATCAGCACCTAACTATAAAATCCAACTGTATCCTATATTTAACAATGTTGAGTAATGCAAAGCAGTAGAGAATAAGTCGCAACACAACCTTCAAACTTCACGTGCAAGATTATTATCATCCAACCTTAATTTTAAGGGGCACAAGTCCTGGACCTTGTAAGATTCAAACAAGATGTAAGTGGCATCATACAGAGACTTCTGCAATATACTACCGAAATTGCCATGTAATTTGAATAGAACGAAACAAGATGGGCTCACAAAGTTCAAGGAAAAATTTGGGGCTAAGGTCCATTAATATCACTAAATATCAGTAATTGTTAGTTAAACATGAGTCGAAAACATTCCAATATGCATTTCGAGTATGGCCCATTAGTGCAAAACATGTAACATGTGACAAGTATCGAAGTCCATCCGAGGACCACAGCTACGAAAGGATCTGCCACCACTAAAACAACCAATGGCCAATAGGTAGAGACTAGTCATTAAAGAGTATGTTATTGGGTAGGTGTTGGAATGCAACAACATTCAAAAAGTTCAAACAGCCATCTCCCCACAGTAAGCCAAAATGGCAAAGATATCAAACTTGGGCCTATTTTTTTAAATGTAAAAAATGCACTGTGCAAGTACAGTGCATGAATTTTTGGAACATCCCATACGAAACGTCTTGTATTGTAAATGGATGCATCTATGTATGTGTCACATATTGGAAACAAGGTTGCAAATATACATGCCAAAAAAACAAAGTTAACTTGAGAGGCTGTATATAAAATCACTCAAAACAACTTTCCAATTTCACATGCAAGCAAGAAGCTTAAGGATCTCCTTTTATTGCAATAAATCTTGCATTGATCAATTTTTTAGCTTAACAAAGACAGTTAAATTACTAAGGATGTATATCGACGTTCGTGCAAAAAGACAGCAAAGATCTTCACCAATGCAAGCAAGAAGTTGTGGTAAATCTTTTCAAATAAGCAATCTCAACTGTCTAGGAGAGACACAACTTAGGCAGGAATGCGGTCAGCAGGAGAGAGGAAGACGGCTCCGCTTATGACTAGTTTATCCTCAGAAGTCCTCTCCTTATGACCATTGACAACTCAACTCTTTGTTGGGAAGTCCTAAGTCTTCAGCAGCATACAAAAATTCCTAGAAATGCATCTGAAACTTGGTCGTGTTGCAATCCCGCAAAAGCTCAGATCTGAGTCTTGCTTTCTCTTCTAATGCTTTTTGATTGAAAGCCCTTCTAGGTATCCCCTTTATTGAATCCCCCTTCAGGTAGTTTTATATTTTCACTTAATGCCTTTCCTCGGTATAATCCTCTATATACATTAAAAATGTGTCTCAAGGCATGCATCCTTGAAGGGTTTCTGAAACGATTTTTTATTTTAAAAGAGCAACCGTTTGCTAGCACAAGCAATCTGACGAAATACAGAGTTAACTTGCTAACAAGTTTAATCAGACTATCGTGTCTGTCAGAAGCATCGGGCTTTACACATTCCCCCCCTCTAGATAAGTGTTTCTTTTCTTTTCATGCCCATGAAAATTTAATGATAGCCTGCTTGATTTAAATGTTTTTAATTAAGAGTGATCATAGGGCAGGCCATGCAAAGTGTACTAGAATACCACTCCATCCCGAAATGCACTTTAAACTTGACCAATACAATGAAAATAATTAAGAAAATGGTGGACCACTCACCAAATCCATCATATGTTGACGTGCCCCTCCCTAATTCGTCAATAATTATCAATGACCTGTCAGTCGCCGCTTTTAATATGGCAGCCGTCTCCAACATTTCGGCCATGAATGTGGATACTCCTCGCAGCTGCAAAGATAAAGTAAAAAATTATCGTTGCTTAGAATTTGTGCACACAAAACCCGATTCCAGATTGAATAAGGATGAGACCATGGCTGACAAAGAAATACGTCAGATGAAGTGTATTATGGGATGGTTGAACTTGAAACTGATAGAATTGTTCCCTCTTGATTAAACAGGTGAGTGGTAACAAAAGCAAGTGCCTACAGAGTTAAAAACCCTCCCTTGATAAGTCGCATTAGCAAACAAAATCATACTTTGTACATTTACAAGGCTCGAGAAAAAACACGCCTGTTAAGGATGTTGCTCTCATAAGACATGAAACATGGACTCCTTCAAACCTGAATGAGGCCAAAAGTGACAAGAACAAGGTGCTTAAAAACCCCTTTGTTCTGGTGTGTGCTGTTTTAATTGTGCTGTTTGAAGGTATGTTTGCCATCAGACAGCCTCGCATGCTGATACCGAGAGGACAGGTCTTCACACTTTCTTAAAAAGTTCTGATAACAGAAAGAAGTTTTGCAGCTGATGAGGTATGTAGTCGCACTGGGAAGGAAATGGTCAGAAGTGAACAGTTGGACATGGGGGCAGCATTATTGGGTATGTATACTCCCAATGATTATACCCCTACAAAATTAACTTTTTAAACTCACGAATTGCAACTTCTCCTTTACAATATCTTTGTTTCAAACCTGAATAAAAATAAAATAACATCCTAAAAATTTTGAGGTTTGGCATTCATTTAGAGTTCACCATACAAGTATGTACAGCGCTGAAAGTAGCCTAGAAAGATGCATAATATGAGCCAAACTCTAAAAATCTTCTGTTACTAAACAAAAGGCTTCTAAATTGGAGCTAACAAAATTAACCCTTCCTACATTGTTGAGAAATTGAAACAGTCATCTGCACAAGCAATGAAGAGAAGTTCATTCATCAGGGTCAGATGTGGCTATAGCCAACATCAAACGTGAATGGTGGCTTCATGTCACAAAATTTTGTTCAGATCCATGCGCGAGTGATTTGGCCAAATGATAGGACTTAATTGAATCCTGAAAAGCCAAAGTACTCCTGAACTACACTATACCTGGCAGTCTCCTGCTCCAACTCGAGCAAAAATAGAGTCGCGTATGCTGATGGTGGCAAAATCACATGGTACATAGCATCCAACTTGGGCCATTAGTACATTGACTCCAACCTAGCATCGCAAGCAGAAAAGTTCAAGTGAAAGATACACCCAGCAGGCTTTGGTTACTGAAGTGCATGACTTGAAACGCCTTAGAAGAAAGATACACACACTGTCATAATGATCAAGCATCACAACTACAGCGACCAAAGAAAGGTGAAAAAAAGACAGGGAGAAAGTGACACAGAAACCCGCACAGACTAACAGTCATACGGCTGTATAACCAATAAGACATCAGTCACAAAATTGGAGTGACATGAATAATATACAATGAAGTAAATTTTATGAACTAGAATACCTGCCGAATAAAGGTCGACTTTCCTCCCATATTTGGACCTGTTATGATCTGGAACCAACTTTTGCCGCGAACCTGATAATGAAACAAAAACATGTACTGAGGTTGTGAACCTTGTGAGAACAAAATTACCAGTTATGTACCCCAGCCTTACCAAAATCACGTACCAGACAGCAGTCATTAGGTATAAAGCTGACACCATCTTGAGCTTCTACACACGGATGCCTGCTTTCTTTCAGGATAATGTCCCCCTCATCCTACACAAACACAACCACACACATCACATCATCAATCGCAGAAGCCTTGTCTTTTGCTCCTGCAGAGAAAATAGATGAGAAAGAAAGCATGGGCCCTACTTACCCCTTGGGCCCCTCCATAACCTACCACCCTGTGGAGAAATTATTTTGTCAGACCCTCGACAAGACAGCCGGCTTGTGAGCATGTCACACAGCATCTTTGCTCTAAATTACTTGCACAGTTGCACTCTCACCCTATTGGTATTTTTTATAAAGCTATAAATATTAAAGCTGCAACAAGCCATCCCTCAACTACGAAGTCCATGATACGTTTAAGACTTCCTTTCAATGTAAAGATTCACATCATAACTACAGGCTGGTCTTTCAGGCACTTCAAAACCGTTAAAAGTTCTAGTTTTTCCGCTTCTGGTCTAATGCATGATGACTAGCACTTATTTTCTTGAATCTTTCATCATTTTGCGAGTGACTGGTAGAATGTTTGTGTCACAAAACAGGAGCGCAAAACAATATCAAAAACAAAAAAATAAATAAGTAATACTCCCTGCCTGCAGGAGGTTACATGGCCATGAAAAGAGCCAAAACCCAGAGGAATATTGGGTACAACACACACCCCGACATGAGGAAACTACCTCGCTCCAGCTGGGCACAACCATAAAATAGCCCTCACTCCCTATCACAAGCCCCTGGGAGATACCAGGACCAAGATAGATGCCAAACTCTAGCACCCCCTCTCAGATCCTCCAAAGGAAGACAGCCTAGGAAGCTGGAGTGAGCAATCTACACTGTAATGTGAGGGTTTCGTGGACGACGATATCTGCAACAAAACATATATACCTAGATGAATCCAGGATAAGTCCAGATTCCGGAAAGCCCCAGGTTTAGACCCATGGTAGTCACCCACAAGACAATATAACCATCAGCTCCATCATGCATATTGCATAGTATTGACAAAATACCACGACATCCCCACTAACGTCGTCAATTCCCAATAGTGAGTGTAGAACTAGGTATCTGCAAAAAAATTAAGAGGTCAAACATTCCATGGCCACTATAACATCGAATTGTTACCCGTGAAGGAAATGTAAATATTGTCTGCTACAGGTGACCCAACTCTGCCAAGAATCTCCTCAACAACTGACTCACGAGTCGCTAAATCAGCATCTGCAAAAGATATTGCTCTTGGCTGTTCCAAGAGAAAGCAGTAAAACTGAGGGTAACCGCATAAACTGCAGGTATTTGGATCATTTTCCAGCTCACAAATACTACATCCTCCAAGAAAGAGTCAGAAAACTACACCACCAGTCACATACCACATGCCAAAATCTCCAAGCCGCTACACGAAGTCCAAATAATACGGACAATTGAGGTTACTGAGAGATCTATTAAACGATGACGAGGAACCATAACGAACTGCAACCACCTCAGAAACTATCACCCCACTCTAAGATACAATCGAGAACAAACCTTCAACAACAAAGTACACACATCAACACTGAGACTGCAACTAACACGGCAAGCTCAAAAGATCCTGCTTCCAATCTCTACAAAAGAAGAACAAGGTGTTAGAGAAAGCCACCAAATAGACTGTCGATCCTATCCACTGTATGTGGAACCACTAATCTGAAAGGAAGTAGTTTGCGGAAACCAACTTCCAAGCCGGAGTCGCATCCCCCTCTAAGGAGAGAACATCCGGACCATGGATAACTGACACAACTCTCCAACAGTCTCTATCCGTGTAATTGGATCACCCAAGATAGGTGAAATATACATGTGGAATCCAGAATGATAAAAGATACATGTGTAACTGGACCCAAAATCTAGGAAGATCAAAAAGACCATCTCCCATTGTGAAAAGACATGCCATGGCTAACTGTAACTCGTCCTAGTACTAGAAGGACCAACATCCACCTATACAAAACTCTAGACCAATCTTGGATAAGGAAAGTAGGTGTGTCCTGAAGGAAACAACTTCCAGAGATCAACCTGGAAGACAAAACATAGGAACTCCTACTTGGATGCATTGAGAAGTTCAACCATCACACCACAAATCCAAAAGACCAAGCAACCACCAAGGTGGCCCAGAAGTACTTCTTGCTCATGAAAACATCCGCAATGATACTAATTGTTGTAGTGTGTAGAGGAAGTAATTGATGGTGATTGCTCAAGATGAGTGCTCAGTGCGTACTCAAGGTTTCTTTACTGAATGAGATAGTTTCTTTTACTTCATGAAAGATGTACAAAGACTAGAGATAGCAGAGAGAATGATACTATATGTGAAGGTTTTGCGAGTGATAGAAATGAAGTGAAATTTTATATTAAACGTCTTCAAAAGGCCAAAATGACCTATGAAACCAAACTGATACAAAATTGGTGGATCTAATGCAATGTCTAGGTACAAAATAAAGATGAAGTAAAGTGAAAAACTAGAATCATCATCATCAATGCCCGAGAAAGTTTTGCATCCTTCGTTGAAGAGAAGAAGACTAACACCGGGATGGGGTCCCAAACCCCCCTCTCTATCGCTAGAGAGGTAATTGCTTTAGATTGCACAAATGTTGATAGAATGGTCCTAGATGCTGAGATGCTGATGGGATCTTGCTACTTATGCTTGGATCTACAAGGCTAAGGGCTGAAAATGCAAAACGCTAGGAGAACTAATGGGGTCTACAAAATACTGACGAGGCTATGGACTGAAATCTGCATGACTAGTCTGCTGATGCAAAACGCCATGTGGCTGAAAGCTGACCCGAGGGCTGAAAACTGAAAAACGCTGGTTGATCTAAGAGGTGAATCTAAAAACGCTCGTGTGACTGTTGGATTTGCGATGGTACGACAAGGTTATGGCTGAAAACTGAAAACATTGGTTTTGATGGGGTGTTGTAGGCTGATTCTGATGCTGTATGCTGATTCTGATGTCGTATGCTGATCTGATGCAAAAACGCTAGTGATGTTGATGGTCCTGTTGGGGAAAATGCTAGGGCATAATGTTGTTAGTGCTTGTACTGTGGGTATTGGACTTATCCTTGAGTGGTGACCCCTAGGGTCACTTCTGTATGGAGGGTTGGGCAATCTCCTAATAAAACCCCACGACTTGGTAATTTTGAGCTACTATGTCACTTATAAATAAGTTAAAACTCAATTATAAGAGGTGCTTCGTATGCAGTTAGCTACCTAGGCCAAGTATTGATGGCGGTGTTCAGGTGCAATCAAAGGGTATGCAACCAATCTAAGTGCCTCGACATGCACGTCCTACGTATAGGCTCACAAGGGTGCCATAACACTTCCTAGGCTGTCCTAAACCCTAGAAGTAGGAGTTCACCTTGTCCACATGCACACAGGGTTAGATGTGCACATGGCAATTGCACTGCGGGCTAAAGCACGCCATCTGAAAGCTGCAAGAAGCGGGCAAGGAATAACCTGGTAACCACTAACTCAAACCCTACGTCGAAATAGAACGACTGTCACTGGAAGCTCCAGAACTAGAGCCGAGAGCCCCTCCTTTCTAGGTAGGAAGCCTCCTCCTCTCTCAATCTTGGGAGAAGAGAATAAGTACCGGCAAGAAACTTGAGACAACTTGAAGTAAAATGCTTCCTCTGTAACTGAAACCGGGGTCTCATGAAACTCGAGACCCATAAAGGATCAACTCGAGCTGCTAAGAAACGGAAGACCACAAAGGTCGTCACCTAAGGATTATGTTTACCAAAGAAGCAGTAGTGATCCCCCATGACTTGGCTACTCAAGCAAACTCCATGAGAGATCAAACCATATGTCCACGACTCCTCCGCATCTGTCAACATCAAATCTGTAGGGACAATCCCATACAAACTCCACACAAACTCGAACGAGCACATATACTCCCACTGTTGTAACTTGCTTGCTTAAAATCTTTGTCAAAAACTTGGTCCTTTCTACTTGTGCTTCAAAGAATGTACCCACTCAATTGTGCAATCAATATCAAATACACAACATAATATCGATACTCAAGGTGAGAGTGAAGGAACGGCCTAGAGGACTTGCAACATGCAAACAAAGATCAGAATGGACTTCCCCAAGGTTGGAGCTCTCCAAAGTCCAAAGGGATGTACAAGAGAGACCTCCATATGTTGTTTAATACGGAAGGAGGAACTAGATATCACCACCAATTGCTGACACTACTATCAACCAAAGGATCTCAACAAATCTGTTGTTGATCATCAAGAATACTGCCATCATGAATTGCAAACCTACCCCGCAACTGGTACTGGCAAGCTCACAAAAGGGCATAGGAGGGACCAAATCTGTAGGGCCACACTACCAAAGGTAAAAGGAGAACCTAGGGGTAGGAGTAGTCCACACTCCAATAAAACCTCCTCGTACTGTTGTTATAGTCGGCTCAGCATCTCACGCCACATGCTCCACCTCTAGGTCTCATCCTGTGATCATACAAGACGTGTTGTTGGAGATAGAAAAATCCCCCCTATGCTTGTCAAAGCCAACTCAAGTACATGCATTTTCCACCAGCACATACACCTTGTCTACTACATACTGGATGGACAAGAGTCAACTGAAGTTTGAATTGAAACTCCCATCCTTAGATAGAAAAGGAAAAATCAAAGTATATACTATGCTTCTAGGAGGAAAGTAAGCCCCCTCTCTCATCCAAAATCCGCAACCTAGTAACTAAATCATCAATCTACTAACCCTCTTTGAAGCCTCACCCAAACTCCACATCTGCCTTTGCAAGACAAGGTTGGAACTTCATATCAACCGTCACGAAACGAGCACCACGTGCCAATTGAAAAGACCAAACTGAACAACCTTTTAGCACTTCAATAACAACTGAACTGGAAGAGATGCACGACACACGAGACGAGGAGTGGCTGAATTCCACCCCAAGAGAGCACTGGCCCAAAACCTTGGCACCCCTTTCGGCATTTATTTATATTACAACGCCGATACTCCAGACTCTGCACCTCCACGCGGGTGCGTGCCAGAGATTGAGCCCATGGCACATATTTGAAAGGCTATTAGCCTATGAAAACCAATTACATGAAAAGCTTCAAACTCAAAAGCATATGGTCCAAAAAAATCTTCCCCAAAAGCTGTCAACGCAAAACAGGGAATTCCGTACAATTGTCACATCAACACCTACCAACTCAATTCGCAAAAGTCCATACAGCCTACCACGTCATGAGCATAAATCACAGGCGTCCCTACAACTGCCATGGTGTGACGTGTTTTTTAGAAATGATATGGGCCACCCCAAAGACTTTGAGAGATGTTTTTTAGTGCCTTTAGACCTTGTCGCAAATAAAGCATGCTTGTAGAAAGTCTACAAAGGCGGTGTGTGCCAGCTGTCTCTACGCATGCGGGCCAGTTGAGCGGGGAGCATAGTTTTGTTGCTTTTGTATATAGAAGTGTCAAGACTTCAAAGAGTAAGTGCATTAAAAATATGAAGAAAAACTGAACTTTTATCAGCTTGGGGTCATGAGTGACTTAGGGTTTTCAATTGTGAAGAAGAAAGCCTCTATTACTACAGTCTACGATGGTGCGTGGGAGTTGTGTAGTGGACGTGTCCATATGTGTGTGCGAGGGCTTGGAGCCTTGATTGGAGAGTGTGTCTCTCATCAAGAAGGCCATGAACATGGGTGGTGACCTCTGCACTTTCACCCTCTTCTCTCTTTTTGGTGATGAAAGTTGCGTGAAACGGAGCTCTCTTGTACGTGTGTGCCTGCTACTCAGGTTTGGCAGTAAAAGCCCCTTGTTATTGTTGTGAATGGGAGGGTGTTTCCCCATATTTTCCATGGTTTTTTCTGAAGGTGTGCACCACATTTGAGCAGGTCACTAGAGAAGCATTTTATCAATTCAACAATTGAAAAACTTACAGAGAGGTATCAAAAGTTGCAGACACTACTACAAGTAGTGCCTCTTCAACCATCAGTGAAAGGAGTGAGTGGAGGTAACCATTGGGCACGAGTTTGTGCACACAAGGGTAAGCGAACAAAGATATTTGAATTTTGTGAGGGTTGTGGAGTAGATCATCTACTTCCTAATTGCCCCAAGATTCCAAAAAACAAAGGAAAAGCGACGATGAATGTCATTGAGGTTTTACCATGTTCAAGTGGATTTGAAACCGAACTGACAAGGGCTGAACATTATGAGTTTTTGTGTAACTCATAATTGGCATGGTTATTAATGGGTTTATGCACATGGTTGAGAGCGACTATGTAGCCCAATCTCACATATGCAAGGGTTGTTGACATAGTGTGAGGGTATGGTGTTTCTGAACAAAAGTGTGGAGAATTTCCTTGGTTTTTTGTTGGTCTTTTTCCCAAAAATTTAGTGGTTTTTTTGTTTCCTTGAGTGCAATTGATCATAGCTAGGGCTATGGCAGTGTAGAGGGAGGTAAGGTTTTGTGTGCGCAAGGGTGAGTGAATTTGTGAGTGGAGATCGGATCCCGTCCTCTTGTGAGATCTACTTTACTTTTCCTCATATATCTTGTGAAAATGGAGGTGTTATAGAGACCATCCCCAAACCCTTCACAACGTCATCACCTTTTTCACAAGGGATTGAGTGTGTGTGTGGTCCCGTTTTTTTTTTAAGGGCTTTAGGTCCCATGGACCCCATCGGACGGGGTTTTGTTAGTTGGTGGGAACTTGTCTTCAAAAATAGGCCACTTGGCAAAACTTTGCAAGTTGGTAAAACTTCTCATGCTGCTTGTTCTTCTTAGGGTTTAGGCTCCTCAATCGGGATCTGCAGGTTGGCTCCATTCTTCAGTGGCTTGACGCATCAACAGTTTGTGTAGCAGGCTACAGTGTCACTTTCACAGGACACACAGTTAGTACAGTTGGTCTGGTCTGGTTCACACTGGACGGACTCTCTGGGCTGGGCAGCGACACACTGGCAGGGATACGATGGTGGTTGTAGTGGACATCGTGGCCAAGTCACCACCACCACTCAGGCTGGAGATAGACTTAGATGGCTGACATTTATGAGCCGTTGTGGCTCTTTATGGTGGGACATGAGTAGTAGTTGTTGGGTCATAGAGATCATCTTCTTCATATGTGGTCCAACGTCGTTAGAGTAGAGAGTCTATACACACAACACGTCTTCACCATCCCTACAAATCTGAGCCTCGACACCCCCATTGTACCTGTGCGTCCTAGGCTGGAGCTGAGTGTGCTGCCACGCCAAAGTCTGTATCGGTTCTTTGAGATAGTCGAGTCATATGTTCTGGTCTGTTGTTGTGTCTCTATGAGCTCAATTGTTATCTATTGTTCCTTCGTTTTCAGTCTGTTTCGAGTGAGATTGTCACGCACATAGCACTGAGGAGCACCCACTGTAGAGAGCACGACACACTATCCACGCTACAAGTGCTCTCATTTTTGGCAATCACGGTGGGACCTCAACTGAAGTCTCACTCTCTGTCGAGGTACAAATCGAGAAGCTAGTTGGTTTTTACTAGCTTCGCCTACTTTGCCTTTAGATGTGCAGCCTGCTGGTCTGGTCCTCTCTCGCCACTGGTCCAACTGGTCTGGTCCTCTCTCGCCCTAGTCCAACCAGCTCTCGTCCTGGTCTAGGCCTTCCTAGTCTAGTCCTTCCTCGTCTTGGTCTAGTCCCTCCTCGTCCCCAGTCCAGCCGGGTTGTCCAGTCACTCGCCTTGGTCTAGTGGCGATTGGACCAGTTTTCAGCAAGGAACAACAAGTACAAGGTCTTCGTGCCCAAGGCTTGTGTGGGCTTTTGGTTACTGCATGACACATACAAGGCAATCAAAAGAGCGACAAAGCCCACTACTCAGTCCTCTGAAGTACTACCACATGAAACGTCAACCCTTCGTGCCGAGTAGAAGTCTACCAGCTCCAGTACCCCTACCTTCCACTACAGCTACCTCCATTCCCTCTACAAGTTCTACACCTCCCCAATCACCCAAATCAATAAACTTCTTATCTCCTGTGTTGCAGCAGGCTCTAGTGCAACAAGCTCTTGCACAAACAGCCATGGAGGAGCTCACAAGCGTTCTAGCTAAGGTGAATATTAAGTTTCCTACTTTCAAGGGTCTCTCCTCAGAGGATGCTGACGACCATGCCCGGAGGTTTGTTTCTCTCTGCAGAGGTCGTGGCCTTGACCGAGAAGATGCCTACTTAGTACTCTTCCCATCTACCTTGGATGGCTTAGCAGATAAATGGTACAGTCAGTTTGCAGAGAACCATTTTGTAACTTGGGCAGCTTTACGACAATAGTTCTCTGCGGCATTCAGGCCAAGTGACTACCAGGAAAGGGTTTTGGATGAGTTGGCCAACATGGTGCTCCAACGAGAGGAGACTTTTGCCGAACTCATGACTAAAACCAAGTCTCTGGTTGCCAAGCTTCCTCAGCAGCCAGGGGGATTTATGGTTAAAAAGTGGGTGGAGAAGGCTCTTCCCAAAACTTCTCAGCAAAAACTCCGAGAAAGTCTCCAACCTGACGCCACTCTGGAGGAGTTTGTCGCGGCTGCACTAGGATAGAGGGGCTGTTCACCAACTCTCCTCAGGTAGAGACCCCTTCAGTGTTTTTGGAAAGTTCTTCAGATCCTTTAACTTCTTTAAGCAGGAAACTGGAAACCCTAAAGTTACGACGAGCTCTTCAAGAGGAGAGGTCCTTCTCTCTTAGACGAGAGAAGCCTCCACATCATGAGGCATTGAAACAGATCAAGCGCGAGCTAGAAGAGCTCAAGTCTCAGCAGGAGACTAAGGCTATGGTTTGGTTGTTGGAATTAGGGTTGCAGAGAAACACACATAGCTTGGAGAAGACGAAGGAAGCTCAAGGCACACAATAGAGAGTGTATTACTTAGTGTGCAATGGAAAGATAGATAGCCCTAGAGTGATGAGCGTATATACAATGCACGGGGGGAAAAACCTCCTAAAGAGGGAGAAAATGCCCCGGCGGTCCTAGTGTGTTCACACACATCATTACCACATGTATATGGTAACAAATCCCCCCTGAAGTGATGCGGTGAACGAGAGCTGGCACATGAGTAAAGGGAAGTGCCATGCCCTGAGGACAGGTCAGTCCACAATGGGGAGTAAGCCCAAAGCTTTGCGGAAAGCTTCAAGCTTCTCACGAGACAATGCCTTTGTGAAAAGATCTGCAAGGTTGTCCTGTGTTGGCACATAAGCCAAGCTGATCTCTCCTGCTGAGAGCCTCTCCCTGACATAATGGTAATGCACCTCAATGTGCTTTGTGCGAGCATGAAAAACTGGGTTCTTCGCAACTGCCAATGCGCTCTGATTGTCAGTGTAGATAATGTTGGCAGTGTCCTGTCCAACACCCAAATCAGCCATAAGGCGTCTGAGCCATACACACTCAACCGTAGCTGTGAAGACTGCCCTGTACTCAGCCTCACAACTCGAAGTGGCCACAGTAGGTTGCTTCTTGCTCAACCATGATATACATGAACTGCCAAGCATGAAACAAAAACCACTTGTGGACACTCGCTTGTCAAAACAACAAGCCCAATTTGAGTCCGAAAAAGCATGTAAGTCTGGCGACAATGATTCCCCCTTGGGATAAAACAAGCCAAGATGTAAAGTGCCACTAAGGTAGCGGAAAATCCTCTTGACAGCCTGCCAATGCTTAGACCCTGGGCTATGCATAAATCTGCTGACCTGTGAGACTGCAAACTAAATATCTGGCCTCGTGTTGCATACATAAATGAGGCAGCCAACAGCAGTTTGGTAAAGAGTGACATCAGTAGGATCGTCAGCATCATGTAGACTCAACTTCAAACCTGTTTCCATGGGAGTGGCAATAGGTTTGCAATCCTTAAGTCCAAACTTACATAGCAATGTCTCTATGTAATTTTTTTGACACAAGGCAATACCACCATCACACTGCTTAAACTCTATACCCAAGTAATGATGCAACAGCCCCAAATCTTTCATCTTGAAAGTAGCATTCAAATCAGCCTTAAATTCAGCAATGTGTCTCTCATTCGGTCCAGTGATCAGCAAATCATCAACATAAAGAACCACAATGAGAAGTACATCACCCTCACGCTTTACATACAATGTGCTTTCTGTTGGACTGTTACGAAAGCCTTGTTTGACCAAATGAGTGTCAGCTTTCTCATACCAAGCACGAGGAGATTGCTTCAACCCATACAAAGCCTTGTTACATTTGCACACTTTGTCCTCTTGTCCTTTTATGACAAAACCGCGAGGCTGCGTTACATAAACTTCCTCAAATATGTCACCATTTAAGAAAGCAGTAACAATGTCTGATTGATGTACATCCCAACCAAAATGAGCTACCAATACACATAGAAAACGCACAGTAGTCATACGACAAGTGGGAGCAAAAGTCTCTTCATACATAATCTATGCCTTTTTGTTGTGCATAACCCTTTGCAACAAGTCGAGCCTTATGGCGATCAATCTCACCATCCGGCTTGCATTTCAACTTGTAAACCCACTTCGTACCAATGGCCTTTTTGCCAGGAGGCAAATCACATAAAGTCAATGTGTCATTTTCTATAAGTGCATCATATGCATATTCTGATTGCATGGCAGCCATCCAATTTTCTGAATTCTGTGCTATCAAAAGTCAGAGGCTCCTCAACATCATGTAAGCTAGACACAACCAAAGCATAACAATATGATGCATAAGATGCATGGCGAGAGCCTGAACGAGTACGACTAGACAAAGGTGCATCCAATTTACTGTCATGCAAAGTGTGCACCAGCCATTTTGGCATACCTCTAGCCTGCTAATTTTCAGCCCTTTCCTCATCAAGTACATCAGCATCAGTAATAGGCTGATCTAAAACATTTTCAGAAAATAGACTGTACATTTGCCTCATTGGAACTTACATTCGTATTTCCACCACTGAAAAGAGGCAACAAAGTGTCATAAATGGCCTGTGAGCTTACATTACTGTCTCTAGTACATGACAGCAAGGGCTGAACAGAATCTTCCACAAACACTACATCCCGTGAAACCAGAATACGTTTTGTTTGCGGATGATACAACCTGTATCCTTTGCTTTCAGCACTATAACCAACAAAAATACATTTGACAACCTTATCATCCAATTTTCTGCGCTGCACTTGTGGCACCAAAGCATATGCGAAACAGCCAAAAACACGCATGTGCTTAATCGAAGGCTTTCTATCATGCCATGCTTCATGTGGAGTAATAGACTGCAAAGCTTTCGTAGGACACCTGTTAAGTACATAAGTGGCACACATGATGGCCTCAAGCCAAAAAGAATGCGGTAAAGCTTTACTTTTGACCATACATCGTGCCATTTCCGTCAGTGACCTGTTTTTCCTCTCAGCAACACCATTTTGCTGAGGTGTATAAGGCACTGTACATTGGTGTTTTATCCCACGACTAGCCAGAAATGCATTAAATTCATGAGACATATACTCCCCCCCTCGATCAGAACGGAGGGTGCCCATAGTACATTTCGAGACATTTTCAGCCATAGCCAAAAATTGTTTGAAGCACATAAAAACTTCGGAGTTCGCTTTAAGCGGAAATACCCATGCATGCCTGGAGTAATCATCAATGAAAGTCACGAAGTACAGGTAATTGCCCAAGGACGGAGTTTGCATGGGTCCACAAACATCACTATGCACAAGCTGCAACCTGCATGTGGCCCGAACTGAACCATCCTTTGGAAACTTAGAACGCTACATCTTACCCAAAATACAGCCTTCACAAACATGTTTGACAGGTGCTTCAAGAGGCGGCAAAGAAGCAACCATATCAGATTTCTGCAAACGCAGCAAACTGACAAAATTCAGATGACCAAAACGTGCATGCCAAAGTTTTGCATCTGAAATAGCCCTTGAATCTGCAAACAACATTTGCAAAATTTTGTCCACACTTGTCATACAAAGTGAGCTTATACAGCCCACGGCACAAAAGCCCAGATGCAACAATTTCATCACCAAAACTGAGATCATGAACTGTACATCTGTCATCCACAAATTTGACTACAAGTCCAAGCCTAGCAAGTACGGATACAGACAAGAGATTCTTCTTGATCCCAGGTACATAAAGTGCATCAACAAGTGTGAAGGAACTGCCATTAGCAACAGTGAGCACAATCTTTCCAACTCCTTGAACTAGATAAGAGGCGTTGTTGGCACAAGTGACTGAATTCCCATGAGAGACAGACTCGAGAGAGGTAAACAATTCACGATGTGAGGTAATGAGCTTTGTAGCACCACTGTCGAAATACCACACATGTGAATCTGCAGCAACTGACAAGTATGTATCATGGACAGCAGGATTGTAAGTGCACTCTGCGCTAAAAGCCCATTCTGCATCAACATCAACAACACAGTCTCCTTTCACAGAAGACTCAACAATGGCTGCATTTGTAGTGGAACCAGCATTTGCAGTGGAACCACCCTTTTTCTTCTTAGCCTCTTTGGCCTTCAACTTAGGACACGACTTGATCAAGTGATCATTGGCTTTACAATAATTGCAACGCATCTTCTTTTTGCCCTTGTCACCAGAATTTCCAGACGCATTGTTGCCAGCAGAAGCATTAGGAACAGAATTTTTGCCACTCAAAACAGAACCATAAGAAGTGGCTGCATTACTGTTACCACCCTTTCTTTGAGAAGCAATAAAAGCCTGTTCAACTGCACGCTGCCTAGTCCTGTTTTTTCTAGAAAGTGACTCTTACAACAACAATGTGCATAATGCATCAAACTTGATAACTTCAAGATTTCCTTGGGTCATAAGTCTCCAAGTACTAGCAAAAGTCTGGTAAGAATCTGGTAAGGCATCAAGAACAGTCTGCACTAGGAAACTGTCTGAAATGACTTCACCTGCAGAAATGAGTTGCTCATTGATATCCTTGACACTAGCAAGGAAAGTGTCCATGTCATCTTCCTCATGCATAATCTTTGATTCCAGCTCTTTACGCAGCAAAGCAATTTTAGCCTCATTCCGGCTTGCATAAAGACCAGCCAAAATATCCCAAGCCTGTTTTGCAGATTTTGTTGAACGGATGTGAGGAACAATGGTGCATTTCACAGACAACGCAATCAATGCATGAGCCTGCGCATCCTTAACATCCCAATGAGCTTGTTTTGCCGTAGGCAAAACAACTCTAACAACTGCAATCCTTGCAGCAAGACCTGCAACATCCTCAACATCGCCTACATCCTCAGAACCAGGACGTACATCAATGCCCTGCACAATGTTCCAGACACCCTTTGACACAAGAACATGTTGCATCATATAAGCCCACATATGGTAGTTGTCCCCATCCAACCTATCCTCAGCAACAAACATCTTGAACACATCTGTGTTGTTGTTGTCAGCCATGGTAAATGCTGCACCTGATGTGAAAACTGCCCGAAAATAGGAGAAATGGAGCGGGAACAACCTGTGCTATATAGCACAAACTGTAGAAGACTATAAGGCACCTGTTATGCAAAAAACGGCACTGACAGAAATTCTGCACAAAATGACGAAATAGTCTGTGCAGTACTGCCTGTAGTGGAAACGGAGGCCGAAATGAGCCCAAATCAAAATTCTGAGCAGACCGAGCTCTTTGAGCCGTCCCAAAATATTTGTCGACCTACGAACGCTTGCTAAAGCTCACTGAAATCGGAGAAAGTGAGCAAGCGTATGCTGGAGCAGCTGGCGACTAAGCCCGGGAGGACGCTACCTGCTCTGATACCAATTGTTGGAATTAGGGTTGCAGAGAAACACACACAGCTTGGAGAAGACGAAGGAAGCTCAAGGCACACAATAGAGAGTGTATTACTTAGTGTGCAATGGAAAGATAGATAGCCCTAGAGTGATGGGCGTATATAGGGAAAAAACCTCCTAAAGAGGGAAAAAATGCCCTGGCGGTCCTAGTGTGTTCACACACATCACTACCACATGTATATGGTAACATTGGTGTAGCTCATGCAGCTCTCCAAGGCACCCTCCACAAGAATGCCCCCTTCGGGTTTACTACCACTTCTGTGAAAAGTCTGGACACGAGGACAAGGACTGCTACTACCTCAAGGGATTGCGACAAATACAGCAAAGTCTAAGTCCTACTCTTCAACAAGGGCCAGCACCTGCATCCAACATGGTTTCTCCATGTGGCCATCCACACCATATGCCACCTTTGCTGACAGCCCCTCCTATGCAAGGTATGCAAAGTACTTTTCTGTCTCAAAGCTTTTATCATACCCATGCTCCCTCATCACCTCAAAACTTCTATGCCTCCACCTTCAACTCCATGCACCAGGAGCAAGGACCACCTCGCCCTTCGACTCGCCCATTGAATCGGCCAATTTTATGCTACAGATGCGGGAAATATGGTCATTACCAAAGCAAATGCCCTCTGTCTGAAGGGTCCCCTCCCTGTCGTCATTGCCTTGAAATGAAGGATCACTACAGTCAGGATTGCCCTAAAATTCGTGCATCCACGGCTTCGAACCCAAGTCAAAGCCAAAATGAGTTTACCTTTCCCAAGCTCAATTTGATAGCAGCTAGCACCGTTCCTCAGCCGCCCCCTTCTACCCACGTGGTTACCCCTCAAAATAAGCTGCAGTTGATGGAGGAGCCAACGGGTGTCCTCACTCGAGTCAAGAGAGCCGCTATCGGTCTTAGCATTCCAGCAAGTTTAACTCCCCAACATTTTCTCACACCAGTGGATACCCTGCCTTCAGTTGTTGACAAGCCATCCCCCAATGCCATGAAAGAATCCAAATCTTTGCTCTCCGATATTGATGAAGCTTTCTTGGAAGCAGTTTCCGATCTACAAAAGATCCAGGTACCAGAGAAACCACTAGTAGAACAAGAAACTTAGAGCACAGACAATCTTGAAGAGCACCTTCCAACAAGTGTCCCTCTATGACATGTTGCGACTAGATGCGAGTTTTAGAAGCGACACCCTTGCCGTTATTCAGTCACTTTACCCCGAAGCAAGTCCTAGTGGCGAACATCTCCCAATCCAATCCAGCTCTCCTCTCACTGATTATAGAAGCCCTCGCCTGACAGTGTCCGTTTTGGGGCAGCAACTTTCAGGAGTAATTGTGGTCTGGCATCAATGATGCATGAGTTCACTATGATGGCTTTAGGCCTGCAACCTACTCAACCTGCCCCCTTCACAGTAACATCAGCCGACCAGAGGACAGTATACCCTGTGGGCATAGTGGAAAAAGTGTTTGCAAGTACAAGATTTCACTTTTAGTTTGGATTTTGTTGTGATTCGTCTTCCACAGGTGGAGGGCGGATTTCCCTTGCTCATCGGAAGACCATGGCTGCGACACACTAAAGCACTTCATGATTGGGGAAACGATGACATGTGGATACATACTCCTGGCTCCCCGATGCAACCAATTCTCCTAGAAGGAGGCATGGATCTCGTCGTGCAACATAGTTCTTTGTCCCTAGCAACCAGCCTTGAATTGGAACAACCTACTCCACTTGATGGGTCGGATGAGGATCTGTTGGAGTGGTTGGATACTACCAAATCTATGCCTTGTTTTGGAGTTTCGATTCACTCTTTGCCTGAAGGTACACCCTCTTTCAATGTTTCCACAGTAACTAAACCTAATGAGCCACCTGAGCCAGCTCAAAGGTCGAAGATCACAGAAGCTACTCCTGATGCGCCCTTGGTGGAAGCCTTTGAATTTGGTGAGCCTATGAAGAATCATAGAAGCGGGAAGAAATCACCTCTACAAGAGTTCACCCCCCTTCAAACATCAGCCTCAGTGGTGTCTAGTTCTCCGCAAGAACAAAGCTCTCCTCTGTGTCTAGCGAACTCTCTTCACAGAGCCCGTCTTGCTGGATGAATTCCCTGCTCATGATAGTTGTCTTGCTCATGGTACATCCTCATGCTCTCCATCAACTGCCGCGATCTGTAGCATCTCCTCTTTCAACCAGTGGACCATGGAATTCATCTGCAATGGAACACGAAGTATTCCTGCCACCCCCTCACACCCTCTCGCCCTCTACCCCCTATCCCCTACACCCTACACTCCCCCTCACACCCCCTCGCCCCCTACCCTTTTCCCCCTCGCCCGCCTACTCACCCCTCGCCCCTACCCTTTTCCCCCTCGCCCCTAGTCCCCCTACCCACCCCTCGCCCTTGCCCCTACCCACCCCCTCTCTTGCCCTCGCCCCTACCCACCCCCTCTCTTGCCCTCGTCCCTACCCAACCCCTACTCGCCCCTACCCTCGCCCCTATCTGGCCCTCCCCACCCCTCCCAACCATGGGACCTGGTTGCCATCATGTTGCACTCCCAGCCATGGGACCTAGTTGCCATCCTATTGCAGTAAATGCTTTTCGTTCTGTCATCACAATGGAGCTTAACATTAATTGCGGTATTACTCGAGCTTCTGGTCATCCCTCTTTTTCACTATGGTTATGGAGGATAAAGATGCGCTAGATCCAAACCGAGCATATCTCTTTGCTGTGGAGCCTCAGTCTGTTTTGCCAATTGGGATTCTTGGACTATGCAATCATACTAGGCTCAGTCTGTTTTGCCAATTGGGATTCGTGGACTATACAATAATATTGGGTTCCTGTCTATTCAAAGGCTTAAGGCGTTTGCAAGCAGTGCAGTGTTTTTAACTCCACTTTTGAGGCATGTAAGTTCATGGTTGGGCCTAGCACCTGCTTCAAGAAAGACCTACAGATGCGGTACCTAGTGGTTTTCTTTCAAGTTTTTTCAATATTTCCTCTCATCGGGACGGTGAGCCGTCTTGTGGTGGGCAACCTGTAGCAAGCTACAGTGTCACTTTCACAGGACACACAGTTAGTATAGCTGGTCTGGTCTGGTTCACCCTCGACGAACTCTCTGGGCTGGGCAACGACACACGTGGCAGGGATACAACGGTGGTTCTAGTGGACACCGTGGCCAGGTCACCACCACCACTCAATCTGGAGATAGACTTAGATGGCTGACATTTATGAGCCGTTGGTGGCTCTTTATAATGAGACATGAGTAGTAGTTGTTGGGTCATAGAGATCATCTTCTTATATATGGTCCAGCGTCGTCGTCTAGAGTAGAGAGTCTATACACAGCACGTCTTCATCCCTACACATCTGGGCCTCGACACCCCCATTGTACCTGTGAGTCCTGGGCTGGAGCTGAGTGTGCTGCCACGCCAGAGTCTGTATCGGTTTTTTGAGATAGTCGAGTCATATGTTCCGATCTGTTGTTGTGCCTCTGTGAAATCAGTTGTTATCTATTTTTCCTTTGTTTACAGTCTGTTTCGACTGAGATTGTCACGCACATTGCATTGAGGAGCACCCATTGTAGAGAGCACGACACATTAGCCGCTACAGTTTGTGACATAAGCCATCATCAAGCCCTCCGTAGAGATAAACTCTCTCCTCTACACACATATGCGTGCACACTCTCTCTCCTCTACACACATGTCCACACTCACATTCACATGTAACATGCATCCACTTCTTTCGACATGGAACCATTGGAAATACCTCCAAGCATCCTTACCTTTCATCTTCACCTGCAATGTTTTCACAACAAGACTATTCAAGAAGTAGCACTCGTTCGTAAGACAAAGTCAACATCAAGGCTGATATTCTACGACCGTAGTAAGGCTACCTAGTAACTCAGCTAGTCGAAATTTACATCGCAGCAATACATACATCCGCAATAATTGTAAGTTCGGAGTTTTCATAAGTTTTTGTATCCATGAGCATCAGAAGCATTCAGCATTAGCTGTACAGAAAGCATCCACAGGAAGAAGTTCGAGAGTCGTCTCACCTCTAACAAGGGGGGATGTCACCTACACAATGCACTTGAGCCACATGGACAAGCTACTGCTACAAGTCAATATCAATCTTAATTGGCTTAGGATCTAGCCTGGCATTTTGTGAGCTCTAGAAGGATGTGCATGATCAGGCAAGTCATAGCTGCATACCCTCACTTGCACAGTACAGTCACATAAGCATATATATTATAGGCATATGAACAATCATTGAAGTCGTTTATTAATATGACTTTGACATGACATTTATAAAAAGTAGGTAAGGCAAATGGCTAAAAAACCTATAAATGAGTCAATTGGCCTTCAATTTTAGGACAACAGAACCTGCAGAGGCATCCAACTCCCACAACACCTCAATACCTAGCGTTTCCTTCGCTAGCACCCCAACATCATCAGCGTTTTGCATCAGTTTAGCCCAAAGTTTTTGCACCAGATCAGCCCAACGTTTTTGCACCAAATCGGCATCAACACGAAGTAATCAACATTCAGCATTTAGTCATTGTATCAACATTATGCAAGTAATCTAAAGCAAGTACTTGCTCTAGCAACAGAGCAAGGGGGGCCTTGAGGGTGGCTAGGACCTGACATGCGGTGCCATCTCTTTTCTCTCTCTTTTTGCTTCTCTCTCTTTGTGTTCAATTCTCTCAAGTGGAGTAAAGTAACCTTGTGTTTGTGTGAAGTAATAGTCCCCCACACCTGACACCAGAAGGGAATGTTCTAGAGACGTCGTTGGGGGAGTGACATAGAGCATCGTGGACGAAATACTACATGAGCCATCCTAGAACAAGTACTGCATGTGCGTTAATTCAGATAAATGACTAGAGCACTGCGATAGAGGCTATATGCTAGGCCACTTGGAATGGATACTTCTAATGAGCCACATCAGAAGGATGACTAGAGCATCTAAAAGGGATATTCAACCACCCAAAAAATAAATAAAAAATCTAATGCATCACAGGGTTGGGTGGCACGGAGCATTGCTACGCATTTGTTCCGTAAGTGTGATGAGAAAGAGACCAACTTAAGAGCATTTCTGGTGCAACACAAGGTGGGAGACCAGAACCTTACAACAAAAATGCATCATCGTCTAAATAGATAAGTGTTGTGTGCAAGTCCGGAGCACAAGAATGAAGATGGATTGTCAAAAAGCTTTTCAAGAAAGTAATTCCAAAAAGCAATGCCTTTCTGAAAAAACCAGTTGCATTTTAGATGCTTTTCTAGAAAGTATCTGGGCAAAGCCAAGCTTCACAAAGCATAAACATGGCAATAAGTCAAAGGAATGTCGTAATTCTTAATCAAAAAGCACAGAACTACACTATCTACCCTCATTGCATTAAAATCAGACTCCATAATGGATCATGACATTAACAAAGGTAAAAATTACCATAGACATTGTGACAGGACGAATTGGCTTTTCTAGAATAGAAAAAGCATAGAGTACGCACTGAGAAGTGATGAAAGGTCATCAAAATAGGAAGAGTACGCACCGATGAAGTAATGAAAGGTCTCACATAAGGCGTTGGACTACTGACAGACAAGTCTGCAAAACTAAGCAAAACGTCGAGCTCTGAGATCAGACTTGCAGCACCTTCAAAAACCTAAAAGAAGAACAATTCTCAGACCTGAAGCTGCATAGCAATAAAAAAACTGGCAGCAATTGTTCAGAAAATGAATTGCTAGGTTACCTCAATAAAAGTTGCAGTTACTTCAACTACTTTGCCAACCAGGCCCCGTTGCGTTGTGGCATACTCGTCTGTGAGTTTAATAAACTGCTCGCTCAACCTCTTCAGCTTTGCATTGGTAAACTTGACCCCATCCTTACGAGTCTCAAGGGTGATATAATTTGCGTTAAGTTGTCTCCTTACCTTAGGTTCTTCTTTTTTTGTGATACGAAACACATGACCCCATTGCGAAGTTTTGTCAAGTTTGAGTACTTTGTCAAGATCCAGCTCATCAGCTGCATTCTTGTGAGCTTTCTGGATTTTGTCTTCAACTGCATCTCGTTCAGATTTTAAATTTTGCAGATTACTATCATAACCAGCAGCAATAATGTACTCCCCAGCCTGTATCTGCTCAAGATCTACAGCTGCCTCAACAAGACCTTCGAATTTTCCAAGATGATCTTGACCAGTCCAAGTCTTCAGACTCTTTAGGAAGCGCTCATGAATCAATGAAGCAATTTCTCCCTCATAGCGCTCCAAAATGTCCTTGAGGAAAGGTAGCCTGACACTTGCCTGTGATTATAAAGACAATTATGAGTTGAGGGTGATCAAACTATACAAGCAGTTCTTTTTCAGAAGTTAGCCACTCCCATGGCAATGACACAAAGTTTACATAGCAAATGTTATATGCACTAAATGTAAGAGCATAGCAAGAGTATAATGCTTTAAAGTTCACCAGATAAAGCTTCATTAGTCATAATAAGCTGTGCATGCAACAGATATCAAATCATGAGAAGAGAGTGATACTCTAGAGGTCACCTGATAGAGCTTCACAATATCCTGCAACGTTGCTTTCCTCTTGTCGATCTTTCGGATAAGCCGATCCATGTCAGGAATTCTTTTCAAATGCTGCCGCAAATCTTGCCTGAGAGCAGTGTCTTCCACAAAAGCCTGAACCAAATCCAGCCTAAAGTTTATCTCAGCCACATCGAGCAAAGGTTGCTTGAGCCACCGATTCAGTAACCTCTTCCCCATGCCTGCAGTGCATGTCCTGTTCATCAGCCCAAATAAGCTAAAATTCTTGTTTGCATCTGCCTTTCCTTCTAGCACATTTAAAGCTCGTAAGGCTGCTGCATCTAGTCTCATAAATGTGTTCACGCTGTAAGGTTCTAGAACATACTTTCCATAATTTGAATCATCTGCGAGTAAATCTGTGTAAGATAAAAGAGCACTGAGAGCTCCTGCTGCTAGCTCAGACGCGAAAATGGAGTCTTTGAGCTGCTCCACAGAGCCTTTGGCCAAGCGACCCACATCTTGATCGGTGTCTCTGGACTTAAAGATGTTCTTCTTCTTTTCTGTCAAAAGCACATTACACCTTGCATATACATCCTTTAAGCGTTCAGCATCCTTACTCTTGGTATTTTCTTGAGGAATGACACACTCTTTACAGCCCAGCGCAATCATCGCTGATTCCAGATTGGTGTAATGATCATCATCCAAAAACTCTGTCAAGCCCATACTTCTCTTAGTCAGGTTCACAAATGCCATGCCCACAAGTCTTTCATTTTCATGAATGCTGGCTTGCACTGCCATGACAACAGGTGTGTCCTGCATGTCACTAGTGGCAAACAAAACATCTTCAAAACTGCCAATGCGCCCAGGTGTCCCTGTCTTGATCAAACTCCAGTTAGATCCACTTCCTTCATACAATTCTACTGTGTGATCTGTCCTCGTGAGTAATAAATCCCTTAGTATGGTTTCAAACATGCTCTTGCTTATTGATACACTGGAAAGAGCATCTGAGTCATTGCCAAGCTGTCGTAAGGCTGTCAAAGTTCGGTAGTAAGTTTTTGCGATAAAAACGGCATTATCTCCGTGAGCGGTATAGTAGTCCTGTGAACAGAGCTTCAACACTTTAGGAAGACGAAACATGCCGTAACCTAATGAGGTCGGACTGTGGGCATTTGTTTTTGCATACCAAGACACTGCGCTGGAATACAAAAGCACTCACCTTTCTATCAAAAAATCGGACCACCTGCTCATCCTGCAAATATAAGACCGTGCCATATGAAGAAAGATGTATGCCCACACAAGAAGAATAACTTGTATGACACAAAATAGACCCCTCACCTCTGAGAGCCTCCCATAGAAGCTAATAAACCCGCGCACTTGTTTAGCATCTGTTGTTCCAAACACAAAAGGTTAGAGCCTTCCTTGGCACAAACAAGGAGCGCACGTGAACTCTATACGAACGAAAACAGCCCACGGTAGCGCAGTGGGAGCTCGTGCACAATAAAACAGGCAGGCTCTATCGTGATGGGTGTGTACCTAGCTTGAGTTCTGGAAGTTTGGCCTCAGCTACAGAGTCCATGCCTTCCTCCATGTCGGGTGTTGCTACGGGGGGAGCCATGGCACTTCGCTGTTAATAAACTGAAAGAAATGGCGGGAGAAGTGCGGGTGGGGGAGAGAAGTATAAAGGAAATGTCTTGGGAATTATCGAGAGATATATATATATATATATATATTAGCTCGCGCGATCCGTCTACGTGCAGGTCTTGCTCGCTCTTACCACCTCACTCTACATGTGTTGGAAGTAAAGTGACCATTCTTCGTCATCATGTCGTAATCCTTTAGCTATACATGTCTCCTTGTATGTATCATAAATGTGACCTTCATACATCCGTAAGTCTTCAAAAGATTTACATCCCTTAGAAATATAGAGTAGCATTCTAAGTAATAAACTTTACCAGTAGTTTGGACAATATTATACATTCTTTCAATAGAAACACCATGTTGTCGTGGAGATCATGCTTTTCGACTTTTATTCCATACCCAACCATTTGGAAAGTTAGTATATGTGAAGCTATTTATTTTTTTATAGTTTTGATTTGCAAAAAAACATTCTGTCAAGGTAGCTTTTTTTATTTTTCTCATTATCTAGCAAGTGTGATACATCATCACCATCTTGAAATGTAACCATATTCTGCAATGGATGGTGTACTTGCAATCGTTGAATAGCTGGCCTTTCACTATGCATGGCAAAGCCGAATATTCTCCACATAGCCTCACATGCAAAAACATAACGTGCATTGAGATAACTCTTGATCTCATCAATAGCTCCTTCACAATCTTGAAGAACAACAGTGGCTCGATCATGTCCCTTGTAGACATACTTATAAAGATATTTCACGACAGTGAAATGACAGTTAAGCAAATCTCCACATTAATATGGGCTTTGTATCTTAGTGATAAGAGAGGGTTGTAAGGAACAACCCAACGTTATCTAAATTATAATTTGTAGATGGAACAAACCTTCCATCATTTCGTCTCATATGCACAAGATATCCACTTTCATTTACATTCGTAGACATAGAAAATGTTCGTGAAAACTTGAATCTACACTTTTCATCGAACATACATGGAGAACTTGGGTTCAAAGGACCACATGGCCCATAAACATTACAACGGCTCACTACATCAAATAATTTTGGAAACACATTCTTGTCAGGGAGCTCTGTACAAACCAACTTGTCATAGTGGAATGTATCTATGGGCTTATATACGGATGCAAGTATCAACAATATATGAGCATGAGGAAGACCTCTCTTCTGAAACTCAATCATTGAAACATGTCCAATCACCTCCTCAAATACGGCTTGCTTGATAAGTAAATGCATCATATCTTGGAATATCTGATAAAACACATGTATAGACGATTGACAATACTTTGTCCAGGTAGTAATGCATCATCTATTTCCTTCCATTGTGGATTACATGTGGATGTGATGAAGAGATCCGGTTACCCCTACTACGAACAATTGCAATTGCATCTTGAAATAGTTGGCACATATATCTTGGACCTTCAACAAAAGACGAAGATAAAACAATTCTACGGCAAACATTTTGACCTTCAACCCTCTCTAAGCCATCTTTAGCCTCAACCATGTCAACCAATCTTTGGTACACTTAACCACGAAGTGTTTTTTTATTATTTCGCATCCACAAAAGCTGTGACTCCTCTAGAGTACTATAAGCATCCACGACATACTGTTGTAGTATGTAGCCTACCCCCTCGAAGAAGACACTCCACTGTATCATCTTTTATTTGTAAGTGAAAGACATAATATTGCTTTTGACTCGATTTTTTCCATCGATAGTTTGTAAATAAAGATGCCATTCATCCTCTCCACTTGGAAATGATAAAACATACAATAAGGACATGTAAGCTCAATGCATGCTCGAGATTGTTTTCAATCCACCGTGTCGAAAATTCAGTACAATGTCGCGATAGCCAATATTTCTATCATCCCCTTGTCCTGGCATAATTGCAACAACTTCAGAACCCCTTGAAGCAAGATATTGCCAACCATCACAACGATGATCCGTAATAACCATCCTCATATTGGGTACAATAGCATCTCCAGACAAAGAAGCAGCAGATCGTAGAGCATTTGTATAGGGATTTACTCTATGCAACATCGATTGTAAACGCTCTAGAATGTTATGATCTAAATTTGAAACATGATGTAATCTGTTTCTCAACTCATATTCGGCATCGAAAAGATATAATTGTGCAAAGTGTGGAACTTCGTTTTGTCCTTCAATTGGCGCTAAGAACCATTGCTATGATAAACAGAGCCATGAACCTTAAAAGAGTATACCCCTCTCCCACCATAATTAATAGTCTCATCGATATGGGCACCAGGAGACACAAATGACAATGCATTATTATATCCCCGAATGTTTTGTAAGAACTATCTACTTCTTGTTGTGGATGAAATCACGTACAAATAGATATGGTATAATATACTTGCTATAATTTTGATCATTCACTAAAAGGACATTCGTATGCATAATAAAAATCAATGTAAACTAGAACATCAAATTATATCCTCTAAACTGAATACATTTGACACTCAATTAAAAAGTACACTTTGATGAAGATACAACATAGCATTACATATTTCTTCCATTAGTAGGATTAGGTCGTTGAGAAACTTGATGCTGCTTTGGTCGAACTAATCTAGCCAAAGCACTTAATTTATTTGAGGTAGCTTGGATATCTGAAAGTATTGAACCTTGAACCTTTGTCAAAGCACCCAGCTTGTTGACGATACTTCTCAATCCTAGCACGATTTGTCATATTGTCTTAAATTTGTCATTTTGATTTGCGTTGACTCCAAGAAGCCTCTTTTCGAAGATTCTCAATAGATGCCAATATCATCTTTTGAGAATCCTCAACTTTAGAAAGTTTCTCTCTCAAGTATGCCTCACTCTCTAATCTCTGCAAGTTTGATGCTTTTATCTCTTCTCGCAATTTCCATAGTATCCCACTTTCAATCTCCAATGCAGAGCTTAAAGTTTCAACCACATTAGAGACATTGCTTTGCATTGTCTCCATCCTATTGCAAGAGGCTTTGATCTCTAGCAGGGTTTCAATAGTTTGCTTTTTAGAATTCCTCTCGATATTTTGAGTTGCTCTCTTTATCGTACGCACATTGCGAATAGGAAGAGATGACAGTGTCTCCTCTTCATAAGCCGATGCACTATTCCTCCCAGCTTTTCAAGCTACTCTCTTTGCTGCACGCACATTGCGAATAGGAAGAGATGGTAGTATCTCCTCTTCACCCGCTGATGCACTTACAACTATTCGAGAAGATATCAAGCCATTGGTTGCAATAGCGAGTGGAATGGCACGACTAATCTCCATTTTTACTGTACACAAAACATTGTAGTGGTTGCAAAGAGAAATGTGACAACAAAAGAAAAAGGTTTGAATGCTTGTAAATTAAAAAATAGCCCTCCTAGAATATTCACTTTTGAAGTGCTTGCTATTTTAGAAACAAAAAAATACACCATCTCTATCTAGATGTGAAAAAGAACAAAGGATTGCATGAGAAGTGGAAAACAACCAAAATGCTCATGAATCACTTTTGTCAGTAGTTAAAAGTTTTGCTTAGTACATGATCAATCCCATCTACATTTGAAAAATGGGAAAAGAGCGTTTAGCACTGGGACGCTTGAAAATAGGCTCCTTATGATTCTATGTCTTATCAAGTCCTACAATGCTCTTTAAAGCATTAATTTTGCTATAAGCTTCAGATATAGAACAACAATCTAACTTAGAATCGAGGTAGAGGGGATTTGAGTATCCCAACTTCACTCGAATTTGCAAAAGACGTAGGTTGCGAAACCATTGATTGGGATCATTCTGGATTGTGACAAACACCTGGTGAAAGTGTACCCCATCTCGAGTCACGAAAGTGCGATCGTAGGTTCTCCAAGCTTCTGCTATAGTAACACCCGGAAAGAAACCTCGAACAATGCTTTGAAAGAAATCTTTCTTTTCCAGAGAGTAGTGAATCATTATATAATCCAATACTATCTCCATTGCTTCCAATCCATGACCAAAACATTCAGCAAATACCCTAGGTGCCATAAAGTTATCAAGAAAAAAATAAGAGACACTATAAGCGTAGTTTCTCTAGGGCTTCGTCCACAAAACTTGACTTTACAATATGTCTCTTTAAATAAGTGTTCAAAGCAGTATAGATTTCTAGCTCTCTCTCTCTCTCTCTCTCTCTCTCTCTCTCTCTCTCTCTCTCTCTCTCTCTCACTCTCACTCTGTATCTAAAATTTGTAGTGTTTGGAAGCAGCACATGATCTTTCAATCACACGTGTTATTCTTTCTATCTAACCCTTTTTAAAATCCATCTTAGTTTTATGTGATTTTCTATCTATGTGGTCACCTTTTGGTTACCTTCGCATCATATGAAAAATAGACCAGTCCTTGTCCCTTTTGGACATACTCCACAGTCAATACACTTTAGAATAACAGGTTGAGTTCAAGACTCATAAAATAGAAATGCTTTTATTTCTATGATGCTAACATCATCTCCTCCCACAAATATCAAACACGGCATGATGTATAGAACAACCAAGTGTTTTATCTTATTGTTAAGAATAAGATATTGATTATTCAAATGCCCTCTTGAGTATCATGCCTTCATTTCAAAACTCATTAGAGTTCTTTATGACTAATAGAATAAATGCTAGCGTCATGTTACTTACATCCTTGGGATATTTTGAAACTATTTGTATGAGACTGACAAACTGGTTATGTTAATTGCCACTTGAATAGCATAGCTGGATTTGGAGCCCTATCATTAGATAGATCTTTCAATATTTCCATAGACATGACGCTAAAAACCTCTTCCTTATTAAAGTAAAGACAAAATTTCCATCTTGGATTTCTTGAGTTACTCACGTCATTTGTAGTAGATTGTATTGCTATCTTGGATATTCCTCTCTTTACGAGATAGATTTGCACAAGCGCATTGTTGTACGCTTATAGGATAAGCTATGACACATACATGGTCTGCACTGGAGCATATGCAAGGGGAGAGAGAGAGAGAGAGAGAGAGAGAGAGAGAGAGAGCGATGGGTTGAGTAAAACCCCTTATTCAAATGTGTTGTAAGTCTAACCAAGGGGTTTGACAATGTCGATTGCAAAGGCAACACCCAAGGTTACATATACAATACTACTTGCATTTCACTAATTTTCAATTAGTGTTCGTAGGCCTTTGGCGGTGGGAAATTTGGGCAGGTTCCTTTGAGTAGAGGTAAGTGAACACTATGTTCAACCTCTAGGCACGCACCTAATTTGGTTTTGTTCACCTTTTTTATATATATTTTTGTTTATATTTCCAAGTAGGATGCATAAACTTCTATGTTTTCATCCATTTTTGCTCTTAAGAGAGATGAAAAGGTCATGTAAGAGCCAAGAAATTTTGGGTTGTAGTGTTAAAATAAGTTTTTGCATTACGCAGTTATAGACCCACTTGTAGGGTTTGATTTGGCACATGTTGTCACATGGGATACAACAAGGTCTAGGAACTCAAGGAGTTTAGTTTAGCCAATGTGGAACAAGGTAAATGAGGTTCCCTCTCACTCCTGTCGTAGAGTATTTGCAATTACCTCCACACACCAATACATCTCGTACTGCAGGATGTTCCTTTTTTTTAGACATCCTTAGTTGAGACATATTCCACATGTGGAGAATATGAGTCTCTGGGACTGACACTGGTGTCGCTTTTTTAATTATGTGTCGTGACAAAGTCCCTAGGTGCTAGTCGAATCTATTTTCTAGACCATTTTTGGCACGATGTATCAGGAACAATTTCAATGGCCAAAAATTGTTGGATACCTAGTCAGACTTGTTAAGGTACAAGTAAAACAACTTTAACGGATAGTTGTTTATACATGTAGCAAGGCTATATTTTGTTAAAGAAAATGTTTCATTGTTTGTACCTAGAAGTGACTTATGTTTCACATTCTATTATGGTTCAAACGTTTCAGCAAGGCTTGCTAATGATTGCAGTAGAAAGCATTTAGTTTCTTTTCAAAACTATTTACACTCCTCTTTAATGTGTACTAGGAGCATCACATTCGCTATAAAGCATTGGCAAGTATGATCATGGATATGCAGGTTCATATTTGTTTTTGCTAAATGCATGCACACTAGGTGTTATGGGCCCTAGTGTTTAGCAAAGGCTCTTTGTGCAGTATCTCTATGAGATTACTTTTGGATTTACCAATCACCAATAGAGGTCATGGCTCAGTTTGGGTGCTTATGAATCTTTCAAGTTAACCAAGATGGTTATTTAGGACATTGTTGATTCTTCATCAATGTTGTATGACATTGTGATTCCCGTTTGCCAGTCATTTGGGAAGACTGTTTGTAAACCATGGGAAAATACACCTCAATACTGTCAAGGGGATAGGTAGATTACAAAGTGTAATCTTGTGCTAAAGGATATATGAAGTGGGGAACACACCTCAATACTGTCAGTATCCAAGGGGATAGGCAAATTACAAAGTGTAATCTTGTGCTAAAGGATATGTGAAGTGCGTATGTTAGCACCAAGAAATTCAATTAGTAAGCATTTATTGCTCTAGTTGGAGTTTGCTTACTGTATATTAAAGCAAGTTTGCGACTAGGTTTTGTCTCTTCGTGTATAATTCAGGATCTCAATCTAGAACACTAGTTATGGTGGGGTTGTTTACTGATACAAGGAGATAACAAGTCAAGGACTGAAACTTGACTGATGAGTTGCGCCATCAAGTTACTTTCATGGAAAGTGAAAAGAGGTACTCTTTTGGGTACATCTTAATCGTGACAACTCGTTTAGCATACTCAAGTGAGGTCTAAATGGAGTCTACACGCCATGTTGTATATGAGCCAATTAGACCAAGACGATTGCAAAGGGAGAACAACGTGGAAAAGCGGGATGTTATTTATGATTTTATTGAACCTCCCGTTGAACTGTGTTCCAATCAAAATGAACAGTTGGATCCATGAAGGATGCCACTGTGGAACACATTAGTGTATCACCACTCTTGTTTTTTTAGGACAAAAATGCTTCTCCAAGGGGGGAGTAATGTCAAGACAAGGATCCTAGGGAGCAAGGCTTAACCTAGGGGGTCAAGGACTTGAGCCAAGGGCTCGGACTGGACTAGTGTGGATTGGGGATCCAAATTATGGCTAGGACTAGGAGCCGGTCTATATATAGGATGGTAGGGTGGTGAATCCGGCATCTCAGTCTCCTAGGTCTTATAGAACTCTACGTCACTTCACCGTGATTAAGTTAATAGAGTTCGACTCTTATACTCATCTTATCCAGCATGAGCGACACGATTTAGATATGCTCAACTCTTCCAGCTTGAGCGTAAGCCTAATAACTACGACTCTTAACACAAAGTTTATTAGGACTTGAAGCTTTGGGACTAACACTTTGCTCATTAAGTGGCTCAACAGTCCGACTCTAACTATCGGACTCTAACTATGCCAAAGAGTGTTCTTTGCACCCTAGAGACTTGACTTTTTACATTCATGAGCTTACTACAAACATTTCTTCGGGTAAAAATAAGCTTGAATCCTCAAAAAGAGGATTATTGAAGGACCAATTTGGCATTGAAGGTTTCTTTGCCATACCTATTTTTTCATTTTTAAATCTGCATCTTTGTTGGTTAAGTTGTTCTTCTTTGTCGGTGAAGACTCCATCGTCCGTTTGGTTCTCCCATTAGGCCTGCTATAAGGAGTCTTTGAGGTTGTTGTAGGCCTTTGTTCACTGTTGGTATCTAGCTTTTGACTTGGAGCATAGGAAGACTTAGGAATCCAAATCTCTTTATAACTCCTTTGTTGAATTTGCTTAGCTCTAGGTCTTGTTCAGTTCTTGAGATCTTCATGCAGGTCTGTCTCAATTGCAAAGCTCCATTGTGATGCTATCTATCCCATGTGTTTGTCTTTCTGCGCTAATCCTCAGTCTTCAACCACACTGGATCACTGACTTTGACTAAACTGCTTTAAAAAAACACTTTCTTTACTTTCTTTTGCTTTCTTGAGTACTTGGGTTGATATAACTTTCTTTTTCTGGGTGTCTCCCTAGAGGTTTTGTTTGGTTGAGCATTTGATTGAAGTTCCTATAGCCTAATTTGCTTGAAGAAGCTCATCCATGAGGTTCTTTGATGTAGAGGCATATGTTATCACACCTTTTGTGCTAGTCGGTGGAAGGTCTACTTTAGCTTTACCTTTGTCTGTAAGATGTGTCTTTGATTCTTGTGACTTCTGTAACTCTAATCTAACATTGATGGTACCTGTATCTATTGCTTGCTACTAGGGATTTCTTCTTGAATTGACTGATTTTGTTGTGGTGGTGGTGACCTTGGATTAAAATTTCTTTGCATCTTCTTTGCTTTGATCACTTGCTTGAGTCGGTGTTGACTCACTTGATTGTGATCTCTCACCTTTTGTTTGCAATTGTTGAGTATTATCTACCTGCATTTGAGCAACCTTTGATCTTAAAAGATGCAATGTACTTTCCGACAGAATCTGTTGCTTCGGAGGATACTTTGGTAGTGACCTTTGTGTAGCTTTTTGAGCTTTAGCTTCCGTTGACTTTGACCTATCTATGACAAGTTTTGGCAGCATAAGGTTTTGCATCATCTTAAAATAATCTTTGACTTCAGTCTTACCATATGTAGGGGTTTGTACAAGGTCATGAACTTGCTGGTATTCATTGACATTTGTGTATCCATGTATGCATATGTGAGCTTGGTCACATGCAATCACTTGAACACTATGGGATTCGTCGGCTTTTGACTTTGACTTGTGAAGATTAGCTGAAACTTTTGTTCGTGATGATCTTCATAGAAGCATTTATCTGCAGACTCTGATATAATATGGGTCAACTCAAAACTTCCAACAACCATATGATTTTTCAATGGTTTTTTGAAGGGGTTTGCTTGCTAGAAGTTATAGGGCTTCTAACGGTGTTGCATTTTTTGGTACAAGAGCTGAGCTTACTAGATTTGCAACTCCCCCCTTCCTAGGGTGATCACTATACCTTTCTTCATTATGAGAGCTCAAAACTGTTTGGCTCTGGTTTGATTGCACCTTTTGGGACTATGAAGGCATAGCGTGGGTAGTATCGTTGATGTTTGATATCTGTAAACCTTCTGTATACTTCTGTAAACCTTTGCCTGAGCAGGCTTACAGACTAGTGGGTTCTTATTATATTTGCACAGAATCTTCCCAGATCCGTTTCGTACATCATCTCTTCAGAGAGGCGAGTGCAACAAAAGTTCTCCAAACGGAATCGAACTCGCCCCTGCGCAAGTCAGGGCGGCTGAGCTAACCAACATATCATGTTGGCTTCGTTGACTGCACGGGACTTCTATTTGTTAAAAAAAAGAAACTCCCACAGCTTGCTGTTGTCGACACCGCCCTCTTGCTGTCAGTTGCTGCCGTCCCCCTGCTTCGCGCGATTGCTGCCATCCAATTCCCCTTGCTTCGCACGACTGCTCTGACACTTTCAATCATCGCATCCAAAGTGATTCAGCTCCTACTTTCTTTTTTAAAAACCGTAGGCACATACTTCCTTATGTATCTTTGTGAAACATGACAAATAACTCCCCAAATCAAGTTGTAAATGGCATCATATGTGCCTTGATATTGTCTATCCCACGGGTCTCCTATGATATGAGCTTCTGTGGTTTCAAGACCCAAGGCATCATAGATTTTAGACTCTCGTCTATATCTACGACTGTTTTGGTCAAAGTATATGCTCGTTTTGTCACAACATCGAAGCTTAATTTTCGATGGAGGAGAGTTTGGCTTTGAACAGATTTTTGGGTTCATTAGGGTAATATCCTTCAACTCTAGAGAGGATGTGCTATAATACTATCTTTTGAAATGAACCATCCTTCCTTATCTATCACCGGGCACACTTCTATGAGCTGGTATGTGGGCCTCTCAAACACTGGTCTAACATTTTTGTACAATTGTCCATCTCAGTCTACATAGTGTGCATATGAATTATGTGTGCCATACAATGTTAGCAACATTCGCTTTGATGTGTTCCTTTGGATTGCACACTTGTGGTAGTGGATGCAGAATCACTTGCAAACCTAACAATCTTTTCAACCTTTGGTGATAACTGGACACTTTGACCAAATTCACGCAAGAATTTGTTGTTCAGAGGGTCAATTTTGAGCTTTTCACGTGCCTGTGCATCTTTATGCAAATTTTGAACTTGTTGTGCTTTTACTGGTGCCTCTGATCAATGCAGAATCATTTGATTGCATCAAAAGTGACGAGTTAGATGCACTTACATTGAGATTTTCATTTCGAGTTTGCTCCATGCTTTGCCTTGCGGTTGCCGTATTCTTGTTGTCTGGATTCCTCAGACAATCCTTTGGAAAATTTTCACATTTTCTTCCACAATCTGAGCAATACACCAGAAGACACAATTTTTGGCGAGCGCTTTTTAAGAATCGGGCGAGCAGATTCCCAAAAGATTCTTTATCTAGCTCTCTCTCTCTCTCTCTCTCTCTCTCTCTCTCCCCCCCCCCCCCCCCCCCCCCCTTCTATCTCTCTCGGCTATTCCAGAGTCCAAAACCATTCGCTACGTGCCTCTCACTCCCTTTTCAACTGAAATATAACATCAAAGATTGCACGTTCAGGGCCAACTTACATTCGAACAAAAATATGATTTACCACCATGGTTGCATTCAATACACTATTGATAAGACAAAGAGAAGTGCCTTGCACACAATTATGGTATATTTGATATAACAAACCCCAAATCTATGTGGTCCATTGCATTAAAAGTAAATACATATGGGTGGGTGGGGGGGGGGGGGGGGGGGGAATATCATGGGTGAGGTGGATGAAAGAAGGGCGGTGAAGGGCCATATGCTCCTGGAGGAAACAAAGGTCGTGCCAACGGGGGCAGTGCACCAAACGATGGGGAAACTCCTTCAAATGGCAGAGGGTACAAACCATATGTGGGGAGGCCTGTAGGTAGTGTGTGGGGCAATGGATCAACTCCAAGCGGGGCCTTAGATGTGGAGGAACCGAATGCATTGGGGGATGGTCCAGTGGTGGTAGGCCATGCCAATACTCTGGAGTTGTGAAAGTCGTATATGGAGCTGCTATTGCCCCCCCTGACTATTGAGTGGTGTCGGCAAAGGTGGCTCCAATGGACGAATCTACTCTGTCACCTGCTCTGGATTTTCAGTTACATGAGCTTTATCTATCCTACGAAACATCAATGTTGAGCCTAAATTGGAAGGTAGGCACTGAGCTGGCCCTAGACAAGCACTGAAAACTAGCCAATCCTTCTCACAATTGATGCAATGCCTTCGTAACAATAAACATTGTGCTGTCAATGTCCCCACTCCTGCAAAATAGTCGAACACAACATCTCCCATGTTTGTGAAGGTACCTAGTAGCCACCTACAAAGCAAAAAAAAATCCTTAGGTTTTTTATACCTCCAATTTTTTAGGAACATGAAGTCAAAACATCCAATAAGTTTCTAGCACTTGGAAAACGCTGGACTTCTCTCAACACCTCTATGATAAGGCTTGACCATACGATCAAGCGCCCACTGTTTGGGATATGTACCTGGTAGCTTCTCCCATGACATGTCGTCATCTACAGAGAAGCCACGTACATTTGTTGCAATCTCTCCATCCGCTCAATCATACCTTAGAAGCAGACACCTGCCCTCTCTAGGGGGTGAAAAAATGACTAGCAACAAAGTACCAACCTATGAATAACATTAACAATAAGATATTTTGAAATGTGATCACCACATATACTCATCAACATTAAAACAAAAATCAACATACCCCCTCTATATAGTCCTGAACAGTCGTGCAGCTAGACTCCGACAGGCATATGTACAATATCCTCAACAATTGGAAACGAGCTCCCTCTGCCTTTGAAGTGACAATGGATAGATGTTCTGCATGACATGTCACCACAACCATGCCATCAACCCAAAGAAACTCGGTTGTGAGAAGGATTGCAACATCCACAAGCTCGCTATCCCGTTAGTTCCATAAAGGAACTCCACCCATGCTAGCTGCATGTGGCCTAGTGTGTATGGGAAAGGCCATGTACATCATACGTTCGCCACCCAATCTCGAGTTGGGATTCAGTTACCCTGTTTCTGCTAGAGAGTCCAAGAATCTATGTATTGATTGCATAGATCTACACAAAATCTTTGTTAGCACACAAATTGTGGACATAACTAGGAATGCAAAATAGTGTGGCTTACCTGTCATTGCACAACACATCAAAAATAGCTTTTGCCAAACACTTGATACTAGCATGCACTCTAAGGTGGCGTGGCTCTACAAGCATATTTGTATGCTCAACATAAGATTAAATATATCTTGCATGCAATGCTAAAGAGAACAACTCAACATTAACCATTTTCACCTACTTGGAGGTTATCTAGGCGGCACTTCCTAGCATAGGAAAAGGGAGTCTTCTTTTTCATTGAGACATAATCAAAAGACAGAGATATCAAATGACTTACAAACATTTACTTACTCTTGTGAACTAATGCGTGCCCGCGCAACCTCTGCTACTCTAAATGGTGTCATTTTGGTGGTCTTCTCGCCCCATCCCGTAAATGATATATATTTTTGAAAAAAGTCGTTGCCATTTTCTAGATTTGCAATTGTTGCTATCTTAAGCCCTTTGCGCATGAAATACTACTTTGTTTGAGATAGCGCAAAACCAATACTCATATGCGTCAGGTGCCAAGTCGTAGTTTCATCTCCCTTTTGATGGCAGCCCTTCAATTTTACTATTGTACATAGCATGGAACTCTTCCTATCATTTGCAAAGGACACAATCAAAATATATCTAATAAGAAATCATAATCAAATCACATGCTCATTTAGCATTTCTTTCAAGCATACCTTCCAAATGAGTTGAGCAAGGACATCCATTGGCAATTTTCGTCACTTTGATTTGTTTGGACCCCTAAAGTTCAAAGCCCTTTCTGCTGCCAGTAAGGGCTTTTAAAAAAAATTTACAGGAGTGAAGTTGGGTCCGCCAGCCCTAACTTTCTCGTCATGAATATATCATGCGCAGTGGTGTGAGGGATTGTAACCCTTGTGGCCCTGTTTAACACTTGCATGTAATACACATTGTCAAAACAATAAGATGCATTTACATTCACAAGAAACAGTTGGATTTACCTGTTTATCGTTCCCAAAACCAATAGAAACTCCACTGTCTCATGGGGTTGAAAATCCACAAGCACGCACTCCACCCGTGGTGCCTCCTCAATGAGAATGTCGTTCATCCATGGCATCCATGCCTCCAATCTGTGATTTCCATCCCAAACCACAAAGTACCTCTCGGTCATGTGACTAAGCTCGGGGATTAGACGAAGCTCCTCATCCAAGTCATATGACATCGCAAGATCTCTCGAAGTGTGACCACAACGAGAGAATTGCTTATGATCTTTCCCAAGAATCCTCTCATTTACAATAAATCTTGTCATGGTTGGTTGGTAGCTTTTATTTGCAATGGAGAGTTGCAAACCCACCACATGGTCATCATGCGTGCGGATGGCGGGGTTCGAAAGAAGTCGACACAGAGGTAAGCGCGAAAGTTTGGCATCATAGTAGACAGCTCTATGAGAATCCACCCAACCCAAAGAAATATGCTTGTCGACCACATTTTCAAACGCTTCATTTCATGCGTCTTTTGTTGTGGTAGCAGTTTCCACACGATGGCTCAATTCTCCACTTGATTGCGTTGTTCCACCCACACCGATTACGACGGGAACAATCGGATTTAGAGAGCTTACGGTTTGAGATTGTTCGCTATCTTGTGTACTACGTCGCAAGAAGTCCCTCCGCGATGCAGCATAAACTTCATCTACAACACCATTGTTTTTTGATTGATTTCTTGTCCTCATAATTTAGTTAAAGATTAGAGAAAGTTATGGTTTATGAGAAATTGAGAACTTGAAAGAGGAAAAGAGATGAAAAGTTAAGAGCTTGAGAGAAAGAAAGTGAGATTAAGTGAAAGCTTGACATAGAAACGAGTTTAGGATAGAGAAGTAGAGATGGAAGGATGGAGAGACACGAGTTTAAGATAGAGAAGTAGAGATGGAGAGAACTTGAAATAGGAAGAGATGAAAAGATAAGAGCTTGAGTGAAAACTTGACAGAGAAATGAGTTTAAGATAGAGAAGAAGAGGCAAACTCAATAGAGAATGATATGAAAAAGAACTGTGGCAAGCTCTTTATAAAGTTTCAAATAATAAATATATTTTTTTGATTTTTTAAAAAATATAATAATACAAGTGTACGTGTGTGTGTCAGATGTGTGTGTGTATGCATAAGGTGTGTGTGTGTGTGTGTGTGTGTGTGGGAGAAGCGCACACACACACATACACCCGTGCAGGTGTGTATGTTTGCGGCAAGTGCGTGCGCGCACACACACACCCCCGTATGTGTGTGGGGGGGAGGGGGGGGACATGTGTGGGCCACACACATTGGCGTGTGGCCCCGCGTGGCCCCTTGGTGCACGGGGACATCCCCATGTGCCAAGGACCGTTGGGCGACGCGTGGCCCCCCAACGACATTGGGCACCAACCGCCAAGGGGCCACGTGTTGCCACAAGCCACCGCATAGCAACGTGTGGCCCACGCATGCCGCACCCCCCCACTACCACCACACACACTCTCTCTCTCTCTCTCTCTCTCTCTCTCTCTCTCTCTCTCTCTCTCTCTCAGCGCGCATGTGTGTGTGGGTGGGGAGTGGAGGACATGTGTGGGCCACACACTACCACGCAATGGCATGGCGCTTGGCGCATGGGGACATGGTCCCTATGCGCCAAGGTTCATTGGGCAACGCGTGGCCCAAGGGCCACGCATTGCCTTACGGCCTAGTGGCAGACCACGTGGCCATGGGGCAGCCACACAGGCCGCCTCGTGGCCACGTGTTCAACCACTTTCCCCTTGATGCATGGGAAAGGGGCCATGCGGGGCCACATGCCACCGAGTGGCAGCGTGTGGCCCACGCATGCCGCCTCCCCTCCCATACACACATGCAGATGTGTGTGTGAATGTGTGTGTGTGTGTGCCACATACGCGTGTGTGCGCGCACGCTTGCTACCCACACAGTCACAGTTCCCTTCTTCAAACACACATACATTTTTGTGTGCGCACACGCACACACACAGATATTAAAAGAGTTTTATATATTTTTAATGAATATTTTTTACGTTATTTATTTATAATATTTTATTTTAAAATAAATTTGTGAAAATATTAAAACATTATTAAATTTAAATTCATAACGGTTATATTATTAGCCGTGAGTATATAAACAATTTGCTAGTTGTTATAATGAGATCTTATGCTTAATTACTTGTTTAGCTTATTATTATGGCATGTTCTTTATTGTTTCTTAATAAATAACTTTTTTATCCTTTTTACAATGGTAAATTTATAATATCTGAATCAATTCTTTCAAAAATAATTTATCCAATACAATTTACAACTTTAGATGTAGTGATCAAAGTTGGTGATATTGAGATGACTCTGCCTCTTGAAAGGACGCTCAACAATTTGGCTAAAATCATCTATGCACTGGATGAACAACTTTTACGTAAATACAAAGTCAATGTGTCCCATCAAGCACACTATGCAAGCTCACCTAGCACGACTCCCATTACCATTGTGGATAGTCCGCTAGAGGTGCACTTCGCTCAGAAGGAGATAGTAAATCTTTGCACCCCACCTCAAGTTTTGCTTCCAAATATCTTCAAAAGGAGTACAAGACAAAAACTTCTGCTGGCCGAAAAGAGGGGTAGATTGACAAAGCTTTTAATGCATATATAACAAGTAGAAGTTACAGAGATTCCAAGTGCTTACAATGGTGATCTTGTTTTAGAATTTCCACCTACCATGGGGAGGTTGCACCATATGGATGCAATGGAGCATAAGTACGATCCTCATTTGTGGTCGAAGCCACAAATGTCCAATATAGTTTTCTCGAGTGTAGTGCGTCTTAGTCATTTCCTAGGATCTCTTAAGTGCATGAATGAACAATTCACCCGCTTGGTTAATTATCATATTCTTAATACAAGTCATTTCAATGGGTACATACAAAAGCACATGCACCCGGGCAATATTACAAGATTGGAGATAAGATCCTTACATGCCACTTTTGTAAGGGCAATTGCATTCTGTACTGCAACATGTGATTGTGTAGTATACTATGTCATGCCATCAGATGAGACGGCCACCAGAGTCATGATTCATCATGACACACATAGACACGATGTGCACAGCGGCACATCCAAAACACTAACGGACAACACCAAGGTGATGGTGCAAAGTATTTTGACTATTGATCCACATGCAGGAGCCAGGAAGGTTCAAATGTGTTTGGCAAAAGAAATTATAAGTACAACACTTCTTTGCAACAACATCAACGAGGGAATTTTAGGTGAGCAACAGCTATTTGCAATCGTTGAGGAGTTGGGACCATTGGTGCAAGATAATTGGTATGTGCATTTCTCAGATTCTTATTTCAATGCAAAACTCTATGTTGAATTATTGTTGCTATGAACACTGTGAACATTGTATCTAGTTTACGAAGAGGTGGTGACAAAGAATCTTTTGGCATTGATGCGACCTAAAGCTGAAGCGAGACTGCACATATGACTTTTTCCATGGAAGCAGGTTTCCTGGTCAAGGTACAGAGGGAGAGAAATGTTATGTCTTCAAAATGTCCACAATTGGTCCATCATCCAATGTGGACCTAGTGAACTGAACGAGACAAGACGGGGATGGCGATCTTCGACGTGTGTGGATCCAATTTGATCACACTAGATGCGTGAACGATTGGGTGACTATGGCATGTTATGTCTATGATCCAAGGTACATGGCACACCTTGACAACAACATGGGTTGCCTTTGACTCCCTCTCTAACAATTTGTTTACAGCATGCTGGACCTTCTGATTATTGCAACTTGTGAAATGAAAGAGGAAGACATGGAAACGCAATGTCTGTTTTCGGAGTGCCTCAATCCATGTAATGTTATCATGTGGGTGTGAAAGAGATAAGTTCTTTGGCTTCATGGCAGACAAACCTCAGGCAAATTGGAATGCAATTCGAATTGTTTTCAATGGTGGCAACAAGACTAATACAACGAGCGGTCGAGAGCATTCTTGTCTTTTCCATTGGAAGCAAAGCTTGAATCAACACACAACGAAGTATGTGGCGCAAGCTTCTCAACACATACACAAAGAAATGTGTGAGAAGTGGAGGCAAGCACCAACAACAAAGGCTGCATTAGCATAGGCTCGTCTGATACGCCAATGGTGGCGTAACGGTCATTGTATAGACCATAACATTCCATACATGGATTCATGGCTTAGTTGGTGGGAAAGTCCTATTGCACATTGGGGTGGCATTATGACGTGCGTAGAAAGAAGCTCTCATGGACCAAACACTCCATGCACAAACCTCGCCGAGAGCAAGCATGGCAGCTGGCTAGTAGGGGAGGGTTTTCGTAAACGCGTTCCATTATATGATGCATGTACAACCTACCTAGCAAATTCCATTTTGTAGAGCACAAAGGCCATTTCATACAGCCATGGAAAACACATTGGGAAGGATCCATCGATATAGAAGCTTGCGGAGCACCATGAAAAACGGTTCAATCAAGTAATAAGAGTAGTGAACGAGGCTACCGAGGGCACTCCAATGTATAAACAACCGACTCCATTGACAGGAGATAAGGAGACATCAAGGCGAAAACGCAAGCCAAATGAGGTTATCAATGTGGAAGATGATGCATCACATAGGCCTGAGTACAACTCGGTCACTAAAGATCCCAAGAAGTGTGGAAGACCCCGTAAGATCAACTTTGCACAAGAAGGGATGTCACAAACCCCAAAACAAAGTATAGGTTCGGATGGGCAGTATGTAGAGGAATGCAAGGTCAATGAGGCAATGTGGGCCATACGACGAACTCCACAAGGTAGTAGAGTCACATGTAGCAGCACTCCAAGAGGAGGACGAAGGTGTGGAAGAAATATTGCAGGTTCAAGGCTTGGTATACTGGCCCCATCTTTTGAAGGATATCGAAAGCATCCGAATGGTGTGGTGCGCCATCGGTTTTGGTTTTGTCCGGATCATGTCTTGCATTGCCACATAGTAGACAAGAACATTGAGCCGCAGCCTCAGCATCCACCACACATTTGGCATGTGCATGTGGGCACCAACCTATATGAGGATGAGGTGCAAATATTGCATGAAGGGGGGTATCAAGTGGAGTTCAGGAAAGAAGGAATCTCTACTATAACGTCGATTGTTCCTACACAAAATACAACCAATTCTCCTTTCAAGTCAAAAGATACATCCACTCCTCAAGGTAGTGCACAAGCACAGTGCGAGATGGTGTGCATGTAGGATACCGGACTTCCATTTCCGCGTACGTTGCTCGCAAGATCAGTCTAGCACTAGCGCTGAGAGCTAAGGTCATAGAAGAGATGTTTGGGGCAGATGGTGTTCATGAGGTCTTCAAAGTAGAGACCAAAGGATGTCGGGTTGTACAATTTTTGTATTTGCAACCAGCAATTGTGCACATGCCAAAATGAGAACATGTTTATCCATCAACCAATTTTGGCAGATGTTGATATATTCAGGGCACTGAGCCGAGACAGGACCTATCTAGGCATGGATGCATAGCATTTTCCATTTCCAATTTTTTGTATGTCAGTTCACAAAATGGACAATACTACCATGTTTTTATTTTATCTTATGATGGCCACATTTTGGTGCATTGTTTTGCAATTTTTTTCAAGCAATTTTCAAATTTGGAAGCTGGTTGTTTATGTGTCACATCGTGAATAAAGCGATAATTTAATATTTTTCACAATTGCTATAAATTGGTATTACTTGTGTTATTTTTGTGAAACCGTTCACTAGCTACCGTAGCTCACTTCTCTTTCTTTTCACAATGATCGACGATCTTGAGAATAGAATCAAGTCTGCTTGGGATGCCACGGAAGCCATTACCAACGGAGAGGCATTGTATGGAGCCGAATGGTTTAAGGAGGCTCCGAAGGCAACAATCAATGTGTATTGCCTCTATCATTGCCGCACATACCTCCATATGTGGTCCTTGCTCAGCCTGAACGAGAAGGGACAATTCGCTTTCTCTTGTTGGAAGAAGATTGGGTTCATCATAGATGAGGATGAGGAGAGAATGATGCAGCAGCTAGGGAACGTGGTGAATCTTCTTTTGCCACTTGAGGGCAGCACTACTGCGATTCCCGGGCCTTCTAAAAGATGAACGCTTCTTGCCTATGTAATGCAAGTGCAATAAAATGTAGCCTTTCTATGATTAATGGATGTTCTTCTTTCAAGTACCCTTGTCTCAACAATTTGAAAGGTGGCATATCTTTGTCTATGTCTCAACCTCCCTATTACCTCATTGCCTATCTTTACCCCTGTGTGTGTGTGTGTGTGTGTGTGTCAAAGAGAGAGAGAGAGAGAGAGAGAGAGAGAGAGAGAGAGATAGAGAGAAGAAAAAGAAGAAGGAGTGGAGACTAGCAAAATTGCGCGAGAGAGATAGGGAAGGAGGAGGAGAGAGTATTTCTAGGAATCTGCTCGCCTAATTCCTAAAAAGCGCTCACCAAAAATTGTTCGCCTAGAAATATCCCCCTACACCAGACAGGTGGTATTTCATTCGGTTCGTCCATCTCTAGCTCTTGCCCAAAGAAGTTTCAGCTTCTGTACTTGCCAAATTCTTCTCATCCTCTTTCAAAACACTGAGGATCAGGTTGTGGATTGCTCCGTCTTGACCTTTGTACTTCCTTTGACTTGGTTCTTCGATTAAACTGGCTACTATTGGTTGATCTGTTGGATCTCCTAATTCTGGCTTTCGACTGTAAGTTCGATCACTATAATCCATGTACAACAACCATGATTGCATATGCACCAATTGTATGGTTTGCTAACTTGTGCAGATGTCTGGATAACCACTTGGATCTATTTTTTGAACTTCTATCTGCACTTCATCTTTGAGCTTGCAATACCTGGCTCCATTGAATCTGTAAACATCTATGAGTTCTCTAGATCTGGCTTTACTCTAATCAATAAGATATTGGCTCCTGCGTTGCTTTTACTGCTCATCAAGTACCTATGGCCTTCTGGATCTGCATACAAGACTTTGTCTCCATTGTAGCCATATAGCTGTAAAATCTGCTTTGTTGCATTAATGCTAGTGCTGCCACTACTACTGGCTAGCTCTGCTCTATTTGAAATCTCTGCTTAACTCGTATCCATGATGGCTTATTCTATCAAAATTGTCTCCTAGCAGATATTGATGCTACTTACCAGAATTTCTCATGCTTAGGTTGACAATACTGCTGATGCCAAAGCAATTTTGGCATTTGACTGTTCTACAGACTCACAACAGCTGATTAACTTTAGCTCGAATGCTTCAAATTCGATTGTAATCTTTGAAACGATAAAAATTTGTGCTTGTAATAGCCTAATCTGCAATCCACCCGTGATTTGTGCTCTTGCTCGTCTGACTAGAAGCTCAAATTGCAATGCAGTACTTGCACTTGCCAATTTGTGGCTTCCATGATCACTTCTAGCTTCTGGCGTTCTTTGATTGAACTATGGGATCATTGTCCAAAACTGAGCTACAGCAGTGATGTTGTTGGCTGAAAGATTAAGTTCCGATTCCCAAGAATTTTTTCTTGATTCTAGGTCAAATTTGAACTCGAGTGAGTTTCAGGACCTTAAAAATTGGTCGATTTTTGCCTAAAATCTGCTAATCTCAATCCCGATTCACAATTTTGGCATGTGAACAATGTCCTAACTGCCAAATTTTACTCAAATTCAGTTTCAAAGCGGGTGGTTTCATGTGGATGTATCCTAACCGGTCGACTTTTGACACATGTTCGTTTTCTCAATTCCGCGCAGTTTTGTTTTCACTCGTTTTCAACAAATTTTGAAATTTGCGTCTATCTCGGCTCAATTTAATTGTTTTCGCACTTCTCAATTTTTTGCGGTTTCACTTCTACTTGAAAAACACAAAACTTACCCGTTGAGTCTGGTTAAACGTCAAAAATTTACTGGAGCATATGCCAAAGTTCTTGATCGACTGCTGACAC